>NC_134359.1:89061858-89276858 GCF_048569485.1 Anomaloglossus baeobatrachus | reverse complement strand
GCGATCCGCCTCCTTTCTAAGGGGGCGGGTCGTGCGGCGTCACACGGCAGCCGTCCAATAGAAGCGGAGGGGCGTAGGTGAGCGGGACATAAACATCCCGCCCACCTCCTTCCTTCCTCATTGCCGGTGGAGGCAGGTAGGAGATGTTCCTCGCTCCTGCGGTGTCACACACAGCGATGTGTGCTGCTGCAGGAACGAGGAACAACATAGCTAATAAGCAGAGAACGATTTTTTGTTTTAGGACGACCTCTCCGCGGCAAACAATTTTGGCCGCTTTTGCGATCGTTTTAGGTCGCACATAAGTGTCACACGCTGCGATATCGCTAATGACGCCGGATGTGCGTCACAAACAACGTGACACCGACGATAAATCATTAACGATATCGTAGCGTGTAAAGCCCGCTTATGGCTCAGCGTTCATAGAAGGAGCACATGGGACCTTCAGAGTTTTAAGCCTGTGTGGAAGAATGGGCCAAAGTCTCACCTGAGCAACGCAGGAGACAAGTTTCGCCATGCAGGAGGCATCTTGAAGCTGTCCTTACCAACAAAGGCATTTATAAGAAGTATTAAATATATTTTAGTAATAATGACATGTGACTAGCCACATAAAATACAATGGGTTGTCAATGCTAGCACACTTATGACAACCCCATCCCCCCCCCCTCCCATGTGAATGAAGCCTTAATAGGCCGGGCTCAAACGGCAACTTAAAACAAAAAAAAATATATATATATATATATATATATATAATAAATATCAGTCATATCTCCAAATTGCAGATGCAATTGGCTCCGTGTGCTCATCCGCCCCACAGAGGAGTACAGCAGCGGCTTTCCATTGCAGGCGCTATTCTGGTCCATAAAATCGGTCATGATTTCATGATTCATTTTTTTTCCCCACAAGTGCTACCAATCCATGTAAAAAACATTGTTCACATGCACAAGCATATTGGCTACAATTGGTACTGTATGTGTGCTGTCTGTCACACACGCAACAAAAATATGCTTACGTGGATGAGCCCTTACACTGTACTGATGAAGAACATCTACAAACCAGAGGCCTTCTATTTCTTCCCACAGGAGAAGAGAGTGAAATTAAGGGAACAAAATTGGAAAGAAGACTTTTTTTCCCTTAAAAAAATACCCTTCAGACAAAGATATTTCAACATTTCATTAATCTTGTTATCATTACAGCAGATTTGTCACCCGATTTCACAAAATATACTGCACACATTATTAAATAGATCTTCCAAACCTGAAGAAGCCAATGTACTTACTTTGAAAGTCCACCTCAGAATAGCTGTATAATCCTAATATTAAAATGCACATTTTAGGAGTCCAGCTATAGAGTGACAGAGCTCAAAGGCCCAAGTATCTTCAATCTCTGCCCATACAGCCTGAATGACATCTGCAGCTTGCACTGAGCGGTGCAAGATCTCAGCAGAGGCAGGGGGGTGTCACGTTAGGTATAGGGAAGTACCCAGCATAAGGCAAATAGGAAGGGGGATAAGGTGACCTCTGAACAAGCTTACCGCTGGGCCCTGGGTTCCCTCACCGCCCTATATAGGTTCAGCACTTATGCGCTGAGCTTGATACCTGGCCCTAGGCTGACCCCGATTTGGGCCCTAGGTAGGGAGCAGATGGGATGAACGCTTAGTCAACCCCACTAAGCTCTAATGAAGACACAGGGATAACAAACAAGGGAAGGAATGAACAACTTATCGCCAGATGCCTCAGAAAGAGGAACTGCAAACAGCAACCAAGTTACACCAGAAGAATGCGAGCCGACAGCTTGCACAAAAGACTTGTAAAGGCAGGGTAGAGGACCTCTCTCCAGCACTGAGTATGGCAAAATGAGTGTGTTTGTGTAATATATATATATATATATATATATATATATATATATATATATATATATATATATATATATATATATATATATATATATATATATATATATATATATATATACACATACATATATATATATACATACATATATATATACATACATATATATATACATACATATATATATACATACATATATATATATATATATATATATATATACATACATATACATACATATACATATACACACACACATATACACACACACACTCCAAGAATGTGCTGATGAACAGCAGCTGAAAGGGTGAGGCACTCCACAGGGTCCTAAAGGGAAAAGGATGAAAACAAAGTAGAGGAGATACATAAGATACCAAATACATCAAGCTGGAATGATAGAAGGTCAGAGAGCAGTTTGCTGTGAACTTCTATTGCCAGACACCACATGACTGTCACCCGTGACACACACGTGAGCAGCTGCTCAATGCCAATCAGCTTCCAAAGGATTATAAATTCTGAAATTGAATAACAAAGTAAGTATTCTTGCCTCATAAGGTCCAAGTGATCTTTAAGTGATACCGTAGGCAGCTTATACTGTGAAATATGCAGATAGATCCGCCCTACGTACTCTAGAGGAATAACACAGGTAGACTGAACAGTGACGTCACCGCCAATTACTTTCATGAATGTTCTAAGGCTATGTGCGCACTAGTGCGTTTTACCCGCGGATTTACCCGCGGATTTGCCACGGAAATTTCTTGAGAAATGTCTGCAATCTTTGTGCAGACATTTCCCAGCAAATTCTATGATAAAAAAAAAAAAAAAGCTGTGCGCACTGGTGCGGATGTTTCTCAAGAAATTTCCTTGAGAAGAATTTCTCGAGAAACTTTCTTGAGAAAATGAACATGTCCATTATTTCCGCAGGTACCCTGCGGATTTCTGCAGTACAGCCTGCAAAAATCCGCAGGGAACCACCCGCGGGAAAATCGCGGCAATTCCGCGGCTAATCCGCGGCAAATCCGCGTCAAATCCGCATGCGGATTTGGTGCGGATTTTTTCCGGAGGTCCGGAAATCTTTCACTCCCAGAAGTTTCTCAAGAAATTTTCTTGAGAAACTTCTCATTTCTAGTGCGCACATAGCCTTAAACTTGAGAAAGTTAGAAGAGGGAGGATTCGGAAACGCATTAATCTGCAACACGGATCATCACCCGCCCATGCACACAATAGGAAAAACATTTATGACTTCTGAGACGGGAAATAAATATATGAATGTATGTGTGCTGTTTCTCCAGATGTTTGTCATCACTGTTTAAACAAAGGAAGAAAAATGACAGATGGTAACGGATTCTTCTGCTTTTACTTTTCATAAATATCCCCCTTTATGCATTATAGGGGTGGGAGATGGAGTGGTTTGTTATTTCCTTCCTGATCTTTTTATTTGAAAGATGGTTGCATCAAAAAAATGTAATTAAAGAGAACTTTACATTATATGAAGCCATGATCAAATATTTCATATATTTGTATTAGTATGATGAACCCACAACACGGGAGGGAACACATAGCCGATTTGCTTATGGAAAGTGTGTTTTCCATAAGCAAATTGGCTACGAATTCACTCCTGTGAAAACACACCAATAGAGCAAATTCAGACTAGACAAGTCCAAAATGTCTTCAATTATTTACAGTCCCTGAAAATGGGTTGATAACTTAAGAAACGTTGCTTATTACCCTTAGCCTGCGTGCCCACGATCAGGGTTTACAGCGTTTTGGATGCAGCATGCTTCAGTTGCATCCGATACTCCGCGATGTACAGTACAAGCACAATGGATGGATTTCTAGAAATCCCATGCCCGCTGTGCATATACAGCCCGCAGTGTAAACTTGACCTACAGTGCGGCTTTCTGAGCCACAAGCATGTAAATTCTTTGCTGCGGAGTTGCAAGCATTCTCTGCCGGGAGAACAGAAGAAAGAGACTGCAACTGCCCAAGTCCGGACCATGCGCACGAGAAGCTGAGGGCCTCCTGCGGAGAAGACTTGTGGCCCCTAGGTCAGGACCCGCCGCATTCAAGACGCAGCGGGTACTGATCGTGGGCACGTAACCTTTGTCTGTGCCAGATTCTTGCGCTTCTAGTTTGCACAATCTTCTTGAATGTGCGGAAAACTCAAATTTGTCCAAACGTTTTGGCCATTTATCTATTGCACACAAGAAGAAGAACAGAATCTGATTTCATCACAGTTTGTCATCCAACTTTTGGCACGTGGGTTTAATTTTAGTCACATCATTTTTTATTTATAGAAAAAATATTTCCAAGCTTTTCCCACTGAACATAAAAATAAAAGATAAAACATGGATTTTATTGGTGTGCCGTTTTGTCACGCCGGGGCGAGGGAACGCCCAGCGTGCAGCGCAAAAGGAGGGCTACGCCAGGGAAGATGAAAAGGTAGGCCCTGATGATGGTGATTTAGGGGGTGACCTCTCTCCTTAATGGCTGATCCCTGAGCTCTTCAACATCTTTAGATGGGTCTTTAGGGCACTTTACACACAGCGTCATCACTAGCGATGTCGCTGGTGAAAGCACAAGCCCCTGTCAGTTGTGCGTCACGAGCAAATCGCTGCCCGTGACGCACAACATCGCTAACAGCTGTCACACGGACTTACCTGCCTAGAGACGTCGCTGTTGCCAGCGAACCGCCTTTCTAAGGGGGTGGTCCGTGCGGCGTCACAGCGGCATCACTAAGCAGCCACCCAATTGAAGCGGAGGGGCAGAGATGAGCAGCCATAACATCCCGCCCACCTCCTTCCTTCCTCATTGTGGGTGGCCGCAGGGACGATGATGTTCCTCGTTCCCGGAGTGTCACACATAGCGATGTGTGCTGCCGCAGGAACGACGAACAACATCGTACCTGCAGCAGCAACGATATTTGAGATTAGAACGACGTGTCAACGAGCAACGATATGGTAAGTATTTGATCGTTAACGGTCGTTCCTGCGTTTCACATGCAACAACGTCACCAACGAGGCCGGATGTGCGTCACAAATTCCGTGACCCTAACAACATCTCATTAACGATGTCGTTGCATGTAAAGTGTCCTTTTCGCCCTGTGCGCAATCACATGACTAGGCCCTGGCTGACCCTGGACTTGTCCTGACTTGTACGCAGGCCAGCAAGACACTAGTCGAAATGCTAATATAAAGGTAAACAAGGAAGAGGGGACAATCAAGGGAAAATGGGAACAAGAACAGAAACTCCAATTCTTCTCCCGACACCGACTCTACCGAATCCTCCTGGAAAGAGAACCACAGTCTTCTCCAGAGACAACTCCTTCACAGGTCAGCATAGAATGAACTATAGCCGGCATAGGAGAGTATGGAGTGGATTTATATAGCAGAAGGGCGTGGTTGAAAATGAAAGCTACAAGTTAGTCAGCAAAATAAGAAAGAAACATTAACCCCTTCAGCACTAAATGGAATTAAATACGCTCCTACTCAGGATAAATGATAAGCGGGTTTTAAAACGGATCTCCGATCTACTAAAGCAGTATTTCCCAAACTCCAGTCCTCATGGCTCCTAACAGGTCATGTTTCTGGATTTTCTTACTATTGAACAGGTGATGGAATTATTCTCAAGGCATCACCTGTGCTATATTAAGGAAATCCTGAAAACATGACCTGTCGGGGGTCCGAAAGGACCAGAGTTTGGCAAACACTGAACTAAACGCTGTGACCGCCTGATCCCCGATCCCCCCGAGGTCTCAGTAAAGCGCAACACACTCGTGACACGTTTACTTTTGTTTTCTGCCCCCCCAAGGACCTGGATGGGCGGTTAAGATCTACAAATCGTAGCCTACAAAAGCAGTTCACAATCGTATCTCTATTTCTTTCAGAACATGAAATATTTTTCGTTTATCTGGCCTTCATAATTCATTCACAGTCTACTATTTATGTACTTTCACCCTATAATCCGTACCCAAGGGTACTTTCACACTTACGTTTTTTTCCTTCAGTCACAATCCGCCCTTTTGGAAAACAGCGGAATCCGTTAACGTTATCCGTTAATAGACTTGTATGGATGACGGATTGTGCCAAAAGGACCTGCGTTGCTTCCGCTGGGCGACGCTCCGTTGCTTGCGCCCAGCGGGAGGAACGCAGCATGTAATTTTTTTTGAGCAGCGGAATCCTCAGGATTTCACTGCGCATGCTCTCTCTGGCTCCCTGCACCCGTAACCAAGGTAAATATCGGGTAACCAAGCAAAGTGCGTTGCCTAGTTATACCCGATATTTACCCTGGGTACGTGTGCAGGGAGCCCGACACTTCCCCGCTTGGCTCCGCCCCCTCCCACACTCCACTACGCATGTACACACACACACACACACACACTCACCTGTCCTCAGCGCCATGGCCCCGCTCGGCTCCACCCACCCACCCACCCCGCACACATTCTCGGCGGCCGAGCGATCAGCTGATCACTCGCCGGCCGGCTACTGGGAGCGATCAGCTGATCACCCGGCGGCCGGCTACTGCGAGCGATCAGCTGATCACCCGGCGGCCGGCTACTGCGAGCGATCAGCTGATCACCCGGCGGCCGGCTACTGCGAGCGATCAGCTGATCACCCGGCGGCCGGCTACTGCGAGCGATCAGCTGATCACCCGGCGGCCGGCTACTGCGAGCGATCAGCTGATCACCCGGCGGCCGGCTACTGGGAGCGATCAGCTGATCACCCGGCGGCCGGCTACTAGGAGCGATCAGCTGATCACCCGGCGGCCGGCTACTAGGAGCGATCAGCTGATCACACGGCGGCCGGCTACTAGGAGCGATCAGCTGATCACACGGCGGCCGGCTACTAGGAGCGATCAGCTGATCACACGGCGGCCGGCTACTAGGAGCGATCAACTGATCCCACGGCGGCCGGCTACTGGGAGCGATCAGCTGATCACCCGGCGGCCGGCTACTGGGAGCGATCAGCTGATCACCCGGCGGCCGGCTACTGGGAGCGATCAGCTGATCACCCGGCGGCCGGCTACTGGGAGCGATCAGCTGATCACCCGGCGGCCGGCTACTGGGAGCGATCAGCTGATCGTTCACAAAATAGTCTGCCGCCGGTAAACTGTAAAAAAAAAAAAATCAAAAACAGATTCTGTTTTGCAGCATCCGTTGCACCCCTATATGCAACACATCCGTTGCATCCGTCACAACACAATGCAACGGACACCGTTCAACGCAAGTGTGAAACTAGCCTAAAAACAGACATTCTAAAAGTTAGCATTTTTTCTACTATGGAAAGCAATAGAGATAATGGATATTAACAACTCAAGAGAATAGGGAGCCTCTGTGTCATGTGCTCAATGGCCAAGCTGGGAGGAGGGGTGTCCAGTGCGGTCAACTCTAGGGACAACGAAAGGCCAGTAAGGAGAAAAGAAAAAAAAAAATTTGACATTCAGGAAAAAGTGTAGAATTTCCATTTAATTACATGTTCTTTATTTAGGTCTTGAACTCAAATTTACAAGTTGACCTCCTATAACAGAAACAGTCATTGTTACCAGGGGTCAATATTGGCCTTTGTGCAGTAGAATTATCATGTGAGCCAAGTAAAGAAATGCACTGTAAAAATCGGACACACTTTTAGAGTCCGTCCTCATGCAAGATTCCTGTATCACTGAGAATTCAGAGGCATGTATACCAAGAAAAAAAAAAAAACCTCACCGACTTAAAATATGTGGAGTCACCACATGAGCTCCGGCATTCCTCCCTGCAAGGGAATGTGATTCGCTACAAGTCGGATTTTCCATAAAATGTTTAAATAACTCGACATGAGAATGAAGATGACTGCATACAGCGTCGCAGAGAATTACACCCCAGAGGCCATGTGTGCAGAATACGACATAATATATATTGAGATATAAAGGGATGTTTTCTAGTGTGTAAGGGTGCATTCACACATCCACGTGCACGATATTTTATCGGACCGCATACAGACACACTAATGTCTGATTGAGATCTGTGAAACTCAGAGGATAACGTTCTCCAATGTATTTTAACGGATGCGTGAATGGATCTGAGAGACTATGGGTCCGTGTGCTGTTGTAAAAAAAAAAAAAAAAATATTAAACAGCACCATCAGACAAAGAAATGCACCCTTAGACAAACTGTGCTAAATTATATAAGATGTGCATACCACTTGAAAATTTGCCACAGTTTTTGACTGTTGCAATGTTGGAATACAACATTTTCATCTATGGAGTAGCTGTAGAGTTTTTCAGGTGTAAACGTTAACTAAAGCCGTGTAAGGCAATGTGCACAAGCTGCAGAAATTTTCTGCACCAAATCTGTATGTTGTAACAAAAAAAAAAAAAAGACAACACACGTCAAAAACCGCATGCAATTTGGTGCAGTTTGTGATGTAACTGAAGGCAACGGGTGAAGAAACGCTGCTAAACCGGATCAATAATTGACATGGTGCAGATTGTTTCTGCATCAAAATATGCATTAAAACCGCATAGAAAAAAAACCCTGCAACATGTGCACAGTAAATCCAAAAATCCATAGAAGATATTGTTCCTTCACGCCTTTATTTCTACCAAAATCCCATAGACTTTGCTGGCTTCAGGAGACATCTGCAGATTTTGATGCAGATCTTTAATACAAAACTGCACCAAAAACTGCAGCGTGTGGACCTAAGGCCCTATGCACACGGTGTGGTTTTTGACCCTTTTTTTAAATCTACAGGCCTCTCCTGAAGCCAGCAAAATCTATGCGAGTTTGGATTTGCTCTGCACACGCTGCGGTTTTTTTCCGTGCAGTTTTAGTGCAGCTTTTGATACAGAAAAAATCTGCAGCATGTCAAATATTGGTCTGTTGGTCTGCTTTAGCAGCATTTCTTCACTTTTTCACCCACTGACATCAAATAATGTACCAAAACCGCAACTTTTTTCCCAATGGAATGCTGCTGGATCTGTTGTAATTGCAACATTTTAAGAGTTAATTTACACCAAAACGGGCTTAAGGTCTGTGCGCACTGGGAAATGTGTGTTTCTTAAGAAAAATCCACACCCTCTGGCAGAATTCCACACCAGAGACAAAAACCCGCACCAAAAAACGCACCCAAAATCCGCATGTGGTATTAGGCTATGTGCGCACGTTGCGTACAGTTCACTGCAGAAATTTCTGCAGCGATCTGAAGAGCACATGTGCGCTTTAAATCGCTGCAGAAAGAGTCCGCAGTGAAGCCGATTCCATGCGCTCTGCCTGCAGCTCCTCCCATAGACAGAGCAGGAGCTGCCGGCAAAGCGCACGGAAGAAGTGACATGTCACTTCTTAGAACGCAGCGATTCGGGCAGTAGCCGAAGTGCTGCGCTCTAATACGCCACGTGTGCACGGCCCCTGCACAATCTCCATAGACTGTGCAGGGGACGCAGGACGCATGCAGTTACGCTGCGCTACAAAGCGCAGCGTAACTGCATGTATTTACGCAACGTGCGCACATAGCCTTACTGCGGTTTGTTGCGGTTTTTCCGCGGGTAGGTCACTGCGGTTTTTAACCATTATCTATGGCAAAACCGCAGGTACCTGCGGAAAAGAAGTGACATGCACATTCTTTTTGCTGCAGCAAAATCTGTAGGGATAAAAAAAAAAAAACCCGCAGTGTGCGCACAGCATTTTGGATGTCCCATAGATTTGGCTGGGGAAGGACTGCAGAAAAATTATGAACAAAAATGGCACCTTTTCTGCAGCAAAAACAGTGGCAAATCCGCAGCAAAAAACGCAGTGTGCGAACAGAGACTTAGGCTATGTTCACATGTTGCATTTTTGCAGTGGTTTTTTTCATGAGTTTTATGCAAATTAAAGCTGCTTTTTACAGAACCAGCAAAACCTATGAGACTTCAAAAAGCTCATACACGCACCTGCTTTTTTTTCCTGACAAATGGAAAAATGCTGCGTTTTTGGAGGAAGCAGAATGTCTATTCTTTTAGCGTTTTTGCAGGGTTATTTCACCATTGAAAGCAATGAGAAAGTGCAAAAACGCAGCTGCTGCATTTTTGCTGCTAAATGACACCAAAAACGCAGCGAAAAAAAAAAAAAAAAGGCAAAACCTGCATTTTTGAAGAAGCTTTGTTACTGCCAAGAGAAAAAAACCGCAGCAAAAACACAATATGTGAATACAGCCTGATGAGGGCCAAGGAGTCTCTAAAAATGTTGGTTTTTACTGTGTCTTGCAATTTCTCATTGACATTGTAAAAGTAGACTTAAATTGTAATGTTTATTCTTCTTGTAGGGCCTCATATATGAGCATACAAGGCCTCATTTATCAGAACTATTTCTGTTGCCCATAGCAACCAATCAATACTCAGCTTTCATTTCTAAAACAGCTCGGAAAAAATGAAAGCTCAGCTCCGATTGGTTGCTATGGGAAAGAAGGGCAGCTTTGATAAATGAAGCCATTGCATAAAATGAATAATTGCCCTGGTTTCTATAGCAAAACAGTCAGACCCCAATGGTCCTGGTTTATAAGACAAGCAATCAGAGCTCACCTGTCATGCCATAAACTGCTGTATAAAAAATGAAAGCTGAAATCTGATTGGTTGCTATGGACAACAGCACCAGCTTTACAGTGTTGATAAATGAGGCCTACTTGTTCCTATGGCCGGACTTCACCTTCCCAGCCTTTCTATGCCCAGAGTAGTTTAGTAAAAAATGCTTCACGTAGGGTGGAAATCAGCAGAAAAATAAAAAATTACAAATCCATAGAAAAACCTGTATGAGTTATTGAAGCATCCAAGGGGGGAACCTCGCAGTAAAAATCTGCAGCAGAAATTAAAAGGCTGCAAATTTTATATCAATGCAGATTTTGTGGGGTAAAATCTCATGAGATTGGCTGCTATTGAAAAAGCTTTGGATTTTCTGCCCCTTAAAAGCGTGAACGTAAAATGCCCAGTGTGAACGTACTCAAAGGGGGTTTGATGAGATAAAAGAAAAAAAAATGTTGAAAAGGTAAAAAAAATAAAAAACTGGATTTGTGTCTCCAGCGAAAAACGCACCTACCTGCGGAAAAACCGCACCGCATGTGGCGTTGGTGCGGATTTTGTCCCTGCGTTTTTTTAAACATTGTCAATGGCAAAACAGGAAGAAATGACATGCTGCTTCTTTTTGCTGCAGAAAATCTGCAGCAAAACCTGTAAGGAAAAAAAGACGCAGTGTGCGCACAACATTTTGGATTTCTCATAGGCTTTGCTGGGGAAGGACTGCATGAAGCTTATGAACACAAAGTGAACCAATTCTGCAGCAAAACACAAAGCAAATCCGTGGCAAAAACGTAGTGTGCGCACAGGGCCTTACCAGTTAAATCTAGCTTTATTGATCTGGTGATCACAGACTGCATTTTTGTGAAATAACAGATACCATAATGGAAACCAGACAGAATCCACTATAGTTAATAGGGTCCTTCTGCACCACTTACAGTTAGGTCCAGAAATATTTGGACAGTGACACAAGTTTTGTTATTTTAGCTGTTTACAAAAACATGTTCAGAAATACAATTATATATATAATATGGGCTGAAAGTGCACACTCCCAGCTGCAATATGAGAATTTTCACATCCAAATCGGAGAAAGGGTTTAGGAATCATAGCTCTGTAATGCATAGCCTCCTCTTTTTCAAGGGACCAAAAGTAATTGGACAAGGGAGTCTAAGGGCTGCAATTAACTCTGAAGGTGTCTCCCTCGTTAACCTGTAATCAATGAAGTAGTTAAAAGGTCTGGGGTTGATTACAGGTGTGTGGTTTTGCATTTGGAAGCTGTTGCTGTGACCAGACAACATGCGGTCTAAGGAACTCTCAATTGAGGTGAAGCAGAACATCCTGAGGCTGAAAAAAAAGAAAAAATCCATCAGAGAGATAGCAGACATGCTTGGAGTAGCAAAATCAACAGTCGGGTACATTCTGAGAAAAAAGGAATTGACTGGTGAGCTTGGGAACTCAAAAAGGCCTGGGCGTCCACGGATGACAAGAGTGGTGGATGATCGCCGCATACTTTCTTTGGTGAAGAAGAACCCGTTCACAACCTCAACTGAAGTCCAGAACACTCTCAGTGAAGTAGGGGTATCTGTCTCTAAGTCAACAGTAAAGAGAAGACTCCATGAAAGTAAATACAAAGGGTTCACATCTAGATGCAAACCATTCATCAATTCCAAAAATAGACAGGCCAGAGTTAAATTTGCTGAAAAACACCTCATGAAGCCAGCTCAGTTCTGGAAAAGTATTCTATGGACAGATGAGACAAAGATCAACCTGTACCAGAATGATAGGAAGAAAAAAGTTTGGAGAAGAAAGGGAACGGCACATGATCCAAGGCACACCACATCCTCTGTAAAACATGGTGGAGGCAACGTGATGGCATGGGCATGCATGGCTTTCAATGGCACTGGGTCACTTGTGTTTATTGATGACATAACAGCAGACAAGAGTAGCCGGATGAATTCTGAAGTGTACCGGGATATACTTTCAGCCCAGATTCAGCCAAATGCCGCAAAGTTGATCGGACGGCGCTTCATAGTACAGATGGACAATGACCCCAAGCATACAGCCAAAGCTACCCAGGAGTTCATGAGTGCAAAAAAGTGGAACATTCTGCAATGGCCAAGTCAATCACCAGATCTTAACCCAATTGAGCATGCATTTCACTTGCTCAAATCCAGACTTAAGACGGAAAGACCCACAAACAAGCAAGACCTGAAGGCTGCGGCTGTAAAGGCCTGGCAAAGCATTAAGAAGGAGGAAACCCAGCGTTTGGTGATGTCCATGGGTTCCAGACTTAAGGCAGTGATTGCCTCCAAAGGATTCGCAACAAAATATTGGAAATAAAAATATTTTGTTTGGGTTTGGTTTATTTGTCCAATTACTTTTGACCTCCTAAAATGTGGAGTGTTTGTAAAGAAATGTGTACAATTCCTACAATTTCTATCAGATATTTTTGTTCAAACCTTCAAATTAAACGTTACAATCTGCACTTGAATTCTGTTGTAGAGGTTTCATTTCAAATCCAATGTGGTGGCATGCAGAGCCCAACTCGCGAAAATTGTGTCACTGTCCAAATATTTCTGGACCTAACTGTATAACGGGTTCATCTTCATCATCACTTGAAACCCAAATATAAAAAAACCCTCATAAAATTATGGATATATCGTGAATTTACAGTCTAAAGGCCACTTTGCACACAGAGATAAATCTGCGGTAGATCTGTGGTTGCAGTGAAATTGTGGACAATCAGTGCCAGGTTTGTGGCTGTGTACAAATGGAACAATATGTCCATGATTTCACTGCAACCACAGATCTGCCAAAGATTTATCTCTGTGTGTGACGGGGCCTTAAGGCTTGGGGGCTCGGACGTCATTAGATTACAACTTTGCATAGAACATACTAAAATATGCTTTTACAGTTTTAATGTACTGAAAGTAGCTCAGCTTCCAATCATGTGTAATAGCAATAAATATACAAAAAAAATTACATAATATAAAGCACCACTCCAGCATTTTTTTGTTTTATTGCACCGCAGGAGTGATGTTTTAAGTCATCTGCTGTCAACTTCATCTGTTTCCAGCGTCGCTCAGCTCTGTCTCCTGTGACCTGCTGATTTCATGAAGAGCGCCGGAGGTCATAACTCAGTACAGGTCTATGAGAGCCTCATACTGGCTCTCATAGAGTTACATTGAGACCATGTGCCATAATTTCTGATTTTTGGCCAATAATAAGTTATAGGCATAAGATGGAGCGGTGCCGGAATAAGATGAAGCCACCGGAAGGTAAGTATATGTCAGGGCGCTTACATATAAAATCGCCACTCCAGGTCTGAAAAAAAACAAAACACTGGAATGGTGCTTTAATAAGTCTCCTATGATTTATGAGATCACACCAAGATATCAGCCATGATCTGGAAAAAAAAGGTAACAGAAGAGGAAGCATTGTGATCCTTACAAGCTATATGCTTCATGTTTAAGTGTATGGAATTCTGCTCTGTTTTAATATAAATTTTATGCACAGGCATTTTTTGCAGACACAGCCGGAATACATTCTCAAGAGACAGAACTTTCCAACATTCATTTCCCTACAAAACTTTCCCCACCCGTCCAAAAAATGTACTCTACATTTCCTCGAGTTATGTAAACCAAACCGCACATACAAGCGTAATATCTGGCTCTCTGATGACCCCACTTTGGCTGTGCACAGAATGTGAGCGTTCTGCCGGAGGTATACTATGTTCATACCACGGTAGCGCGCATCGCCCCATTTACCGTATTTTGCAGACTTTTTTGAATATGGATAAAGAGCAGGATTTCTCAGAAATTGATCGAGAAATAGGTGTAGTTTGAATTTTTGCCATCTGACCTATATGCCAATACCTCTCATAGCCTCCTAAAATGAAGCTTACGGGTTCCCTTTAATACATATGACAGGAGATTTTCCCAATACAACATAATTTAACCAATTAAAAGATGGCTACACGTAAAATGCACGATATAAAAAAAAAAAAATCTAGCTATTATAATGTCTAGCCACTAATTAGCCGCGTGCACCAAAGACTTCAGATTATATTACAAACCAAAAGAAATCAAACCATCATTGAATAGTTTACAGTATAAAATGAAGGAAAAAATATTGAAATCCAACAAATATCTTGTGTTTACAGCCTTAATAATGGGGTTGTCGGGGAACTGAACATAATAAAAGAGGTTGGCCATTACTTTTACGATGATGGCCTATCTTTAGGATAGGTTATCAATGTCCAATCGGCCGGGGACCGACACCAGCACCCCCGCTGATCAGCTGTTCTCGATGCCGGAATCAGGGGGCTGGAAATGCTCAGTTTTGGACCTGTTCAGTCTTCTGACAGCAGCTGCGACCAGGTACTGCACATTCACCTCATTTCCGGCCACTGTCGCTATCAGGAGACGGAGCAGCTCTGGCACTGAGCATTTCCAGCTGCTTGCTGCTGGTACACAGAACAGCTGATCAGCAGGGACCCCGGCAGATCAGACATTGATGAGCTATGGATAGATCTCAGTGTTTAACTAGTGGACAACCCCTTTAATTCGCCAATTAGAAAGGTCCTAAAGAGTTATTGGTATAGAACTAAAAACAAAATAGCTGTCAGTCAAATGATTGTTTGACCAATCGCTTTGCTGATCGCTATCTCTCCCGATTACTCCTACACACACACACCCACACACACCCACACACACACACACCCACACACCCACACACCCACACACCCACACACCCACACACCCACACACCCACACACCCACACACCCACACACCCGCACAGGAGTGCTTGGCCATTATACACTACCATACCAGAGGTTTCGTTCGTCAGTCTAATGTGTACAGGTGCCATAAGGCTGGGTTTACACCCGCTGATCTGTGGCGTTAAAGCACCATTCCAGTGGTTTTTTTGGCATTCACTGCTGGAGTGATGCTTTAAATCTAAGTCACCAGCTCCCCTTTCTTATACTCACCATCCAGCGTCTTCATCTGTTTTCACTGTCACTCTCCTCCAGTTTGTGACCCGCCAGCAGCTCCAGTGTTTCAAGAAGCACACGAGACGTCACAATTCAATACAAGTCTATGAGAGCCTTGTTCTGGCTCTCAGAGTTGCATTGAGCGCTTGTGATGTACCTTCTGACTTCCGGCCAATCAGAAGTTATGATCATAAGATGGCGCTACGGAATCGGAGCAATGCCGAACAAAGATGAAAAACACTGGAGGGAGAGTATAGCATCGGGGGCAGGGGACTTAGGTTTAAAGGGAACCTGTCAGCAGAAATTTTGCAATAAACCTAAAAGATTCCCCCTCTGCAGCTCCTGGGCTGCATTCTAGAAAGGTTCCTGTTATTGTGCCCCCTTTGAGACCGCAATAAATACTTTATAAATTCTTACCTTTTCCTATGCAAATCTTTTTTTATGGACATGGGGGCGGGCTGTCTTGCGTCCGTTAGTCGCCCTCCTGCTGCTTTACGCCATCCCCCATTGCTCATTTCCATAACTGAGGACGCCGCCCAGTGCTCCCGAGGTCTCGCCAAGCCCAGTGCCACTCTCGCGGGACTGAGCACTGTGCACAGTGTGACCGCTGGTGACGTGATTGCGCAGGCGTGAGATTATGGGCAGCGCTGTGATTGTCATCAGCAAGTACCCGCCCATAATCTCGTGCCCGCGCTTTCCCCTCTGCCTCCACCATTCTGCGCAAGCGCTGGCCAGATGAACCCACGTCACCTGTTACCCATCTTTCCCTGGAGCAGGAAATAGATGGGAGGAGCGGAGCAGCATAACGGTGGAGGCAGAGTGAAAAGCGCGGGCACGAGATTATGGGCGGGTACTTGCTGATGACAATCACAGCACCGCCCATAATCTCACGCCTGCTCAATCACGTCACCAGCGGTCACACTGTGCACAGTGCTCAGGCCCGCGAGAGTGGCACGGCGCATGCGCGAGACCCCGGGAGCACTGGGCGGCGTCCTCAGTTATGGAAATGAGTGATGGGGGGGGGGCGGCGAAAGCGGTAGGAGGGCGACTAACAGATGCAAGACAGCCCACCCCCATGTCCATAAAAAAAGATTTGCATAGGAAAAGGTAAGACTTTATAAAGTATTTATTTTAGTCCCAAAGGGGGCACAATAACAACAGGAACCTTGCTAGAATGCAGCCCAGGAGCTGCAGCGGGGGAATCTTTTAGGTTTATTGCAAAATTTCTGCTGACAGGTTCCCTTTAAAGCACCATTCCAGTGCTGGAAAAAAAGCCCAAAAAACACTGGATCGGTGCTTTGAAACAATGGCAAAATGACCATTTAACATTCTGTTTAAATTCTTACGATACGCACAGATCAATCAGTAATATGACGGTTGTCATGTTTCTTGGCAGCACACGTCCTGTTTACACAGGATGATGTACCCAAGATCAAAGATTTTTAAGCACGTGAAAAGATCATTCACCAGACCCGATTCATCAAAGCTTTTACTCCAGTATTCTGAAGGAAAGTTTTGAAAAGACAAATCATTTTGGTATAACTCAAGGCTGTGCTATTTTTTTTAATTTTTCTTACTCTTGCCATTCTCATGCCATTTTTGCACAGCTCCAACAAAGTGGGCAGAGCAGGGGTGGGGCGACCACCGCTGATAATATTCAGGTTGAACGGCAGCATTTGCTACACTACAACTCTTACTGCAGCAAGGACTGGAGTAGGATTTGTGTTGAGGGGCACACATAGGTGCAGGCCACTCGTCCAACGCTCCCGACTCCTGAAGAAGTGTTTGACTCCCGCACATCTCATCATCAACACTGGCATGAAAACCGCTGATCATGATGAACCCGGACCATTGTTTTATTCATTTGTTGAGTGATCAGTGGCCAGTTTACACGAATATAGGGAAGTTATGATCATTCATAATCGTGCAGAGAAAATGCACCGCCATAATGCGCTGATAGCACAAACTTTATAGAGATGGGCAATAGTGATGAAAAAGCAGAATAAGCGTTATCACCACTACTGATTCATATAACAGTACCAGAAATCGACAATATATTAAAGGGAACCTGTCAGGTCCCATATGTGTTCTGACCTACAAGCAGGATGATGTGTGTCCTAGTATCCCCTTCCTACCCATCTCTGTGTTGTAATATTGTGTAATATGAATTTATAAAAAAAGTTTTATAACTTATGTTACCTATGTAAATGAGCAGAGGGTCTAGTCCCCTAGGCGTCGCATCCCCCCTTGGTCGTTTGCATGCTTTCCGTGGTGTCACACCCCTGTGGGCGTGATACCATGATTTTACATGAGCGACGTCACCGTCAGCTCCTTGAGATCTCGCGGGTGTGCGCTTGCCATTCAAGCAGCCTTGTTATCCGGGTGCTTGCTTCTTGGCTTCAGAGGCGCTCTGAGCATGGTTGGAACCACAGGAGTCTTCTGAGCATGCGCTGTGCGTGTCTGAAGTCGACAAGCAAGCACCCGGATAATAACAAGGCTGCGGGAATGGCAAGCGCGCAGGATCTCAAGGAGCTGACGGTGACGTCACTCATGTCAATCCATGATATCACGCCCACAGGGGCATGATCCAGTGGGCGTTTGCATGCTTTCCATTGTGTGATGCAACGCCCAGGGGACTAGACCCTCTGCTCATTTACATAGGGAACATGTAGGTAATAAAACATTTTTTTATACATTATTACAACACAGGGATGGGTAGGAAGGGGTTACTAGGCCACATATCACCCCGCTTGTAGGTTAGAACGCATATGGGACCTGACAGGTTCCCTTTAAATTGAATTCCAGGCCTGATCAGTATTCCACCACTCACTTTCATTCATGAAATAAGAGATAAGCAAATCATTCATCAGATCGTCATCACCAATGACCTAAATAAGAGAACCAACGGTTTATAAGGCCGGTTTCACACATCCGGCTTTTTGCCGGTTTGCCGGATCCGGCGCTCTCCCATACAGTGACTACAGTACAGTGACAGCGCAACAAGCGCCGGTCATGTGCTGTCATGTGACCGGCGCATGTGACCCGGAAGTTACAGCGCTGTCACTGTACTGTATTGTCTGTATGGGAGAGCGCCGGATCCGGCAAACCGGCGAAAAGCCGGATGTGTGAAACCGGCCTAAAAACAGCCAACTGCGGAAATGTCATCCGACCAATAAACGGGATAAACTGCACTCCCGGTCCGCAGGCCTCGATCTGCAGAAAATCCGAGAACAGAAGTGTCAATGCATTCACTGACAGGTAAGATATATGGATCCATTACACGTGACAGTGCCATTATTCTGCAGAACCTTCTTAGGTCGTTTCCTCGTTATCCGGGTCACATTTAGGACCATCATGTATCACTCTTCCTGCGGTGACGGCCGTTACAATGTAGTCACAATCCCTCCTCACACAATATGGGGCAAAGCCATGAAACCTGCGACAAGCCAAATTCCTTGCAGTTTTGCTGCATGTCTTTCAATGGTAGCGACATAGAAAATTTGCATGGACATGACAGGTATATGGAGGTGCAGTAGGGGCCTGTACAGAACGCCATCATTACACGGCCATGTGCAGAAAACCCACAGCTAGCATTGACCATTGGATTTGTAGGAACGTCCCTTATATTTTTGTGGGATCTGCTTGTCTAAGGAAAGATGCAGATAGGTGGAGATGTCACCTACAGCTGTGAATATAAAGGTGGGCGCTCCGTCCCATGGATTTTCTGTGACCGCTCATCGGGGAGAGGATACATGTAACGGTGATGAACGTGCTTGTGTACAGTCCACACAGGAAGAGGTCCATGGAAAATCAAGTGTATGAATGCTTTACTCATGCATATTTTTAGGCAGATAATAGTTGTGAGCGCGCAGCAGATGTCTGTACGGTATTACACAGCTAGATGACATATACAGCACACGCTACACTCATCAGTGCAGAGCCAGAGATCAGGACTGTACTCTGCTGATCTGCATGATATATGGGAAAGGAAAAGGTATTGAGCTGCATGGAGCCTGAAATACCTGCAGAGTACAGGCTGCACATGACAGCACTCAGGCCCGGTAGTGGGGCACTAGTCAGCCAGGTGTCAGCGCAGCGCCAGGACGCTACAGTCGGGCAGGACAGGGCACTATAACTACAGTCAGCCGCCACGGAGCGCCACACTCGGCAGCCACGGAGCGCCACACTCGGCAGCCACGGAGCGCCACACTCGGCAGCCACGGAGCGCCACACTCGGCAGCCACGGAGCGCCACACTCGGCAGCCACGGAGCGCTATACTCGGTAGGCACGGAGCGCTATAGTCGGCAGGCACGGAGCGCTATAGTCGGCAGGCACGGAGCGCTATAGTCGGCAGGCACGGAGCGCTATAGTCGGCAGGCACGGAGCGCTATAGTCGGCAGGCACGGAGCGCTATAGTCGGCAGGCACGGAGCGCTATAGTCGGCAGGCACGGAGCGCTATAGTCAGCAGGCACGGAGCGCTATAGTCGGCAGGCACGGAGCGCTATAGTCGGCAGGCACGGAGCGCTATAGTCAGCAGCATGGAGCGCTATAGTCAGCAGCATGGAGCGCTATAGTCAGCAGCATGGAGCGCTATAGTCAGCAGCATGGAGCGCTATAGTCAGCAGCATGGAGCGCTATAGTCAGCAGCATGGAGCGCTATAGTCGGCAGGCATGGAGCGCTATAGTCGGCAGGCATGGAGCGCTATAGTCAGCAGCATGGAGCGCTATAGTCAGCAGCATGGAGCGCTATAGTCAGCAGCATGGAGCGCTATAGTCAGCAGCATGGAGCGCTATAGTCGGCAGGCATGGAGCGCTATAGTCGGCAGGCATGGAGCGCTATAGTCGGCAGGCATGGAGCGCTATAGTCGGCAGGCATGGAGCGCTACAGTCGGCAGGCACGGAGCGCTATAGTCGGCAGGCACGGAGCGCTATAGTCGGCAGGCACGGAGCGCTATAGTCAGCAGCATGGAGCGCTATAGTCGGCAGGCATGGAGCGCTATAGTCGGCAGCACGGAGCGCTATGTTCCGCACTTTCCTCCATACACTGCTGCTCTCCGCTGTGGATGCTGCAGACACGGGGCTGCGGATCTCCAGGGTATAGGTGCAGTGCCATCACCTCTGCCATATGGGACATCGCAGGCTCCTACCTTCCGATAACTCCAGCTCCAGCTCCGCCAGACTCTCCCGGATCTCCACGGGCAGAGCCTCCAGGAGCGCACAGCCCCCTCTCTCCGCCATCCTAGCGTCTCACGCCCATACAGCGGCAGGCGGCGGCGGTCCTCCACGGCGCATCCCCGGGGCTCAGCCCTGCGGTGTCCTCCAAGTATCAGGGCGGATCAGCTGCTCTCACTCCCCACTGCTGTGCTCAGGCCTCTGCCTCCCTCTCCACTGCTCAGCTCAGGCCTCTCCTCTCTGCTCCTCCGCTCCCATCCCCATAGGACCGGCCTGACTAGCGGGTACGCGCTTGGGAGCGGTCCGGGAACGCGCATGAGAAAAAAAAAGGGGGCGTAAATGTTATGGGAGCTGAGAATCTGCCTGGTAACAAGGGGCGGGGCGCCATACGTCATCAGTGTCCATTGAGAACTGCTGCTAGACACGCCCACTGCGCGCGTTCTCGCCTGTAAGCCGGCATTCTGGTCACAGCCCCGACATTTTTTCATTGGCTACAACATAAGTCGCTAGTATTTAATTGGGTGAATAGAGACACGCCCACACACGTGCTGAGCACAGACGCCCAGCGCGTCACCAGAATTTGAGCTTGTCCCAGTGCAGGAAACAGACAGACGGAGTAGGAGCCTCGATAGTTTCCTGCCAGCATTGAGAAAACATGTGATGGTGTCTCCGCAGGCTTTCTTGTTTTGGGCCCCAGCTCGGTGGCCACAGCCTATGACCAGTTTGGTGGTTAAAGTGTATGCTGCGCATCTCAGTGGGCCCTATCCTCACGTAGAAACGCACATACACAGATACATACAGTGCTGGCCAAAAGTATTGGCACCCCTGCAATTCTGTCAGATAATACTCAGTTTATTCTTGAAAATGATTGCAATCACAAATTCTTTGGTATTATCTTCATTTAATTTGTCTTCAATGAAAAAAAATTGTCATAAAGCCAAATTGGATATAATTCCACACCAAACATAAAAAAAGGGGGTGGACAAAGGTATTGGCACTGTTTGAGAAATCATGTGATGCTTCTCTAATTTGTGTAATTAACAGCCCCTGTAACTTACCTGTGGCACCTAACAGGTGTTGGCAATAACTAAATCACACTTGCAGCCAGTTGACATGGATTAAAGTTGACTCAACCTCTGTCCTGTGTCCTTGTGTGTACCACATTGAGCATGGAGAAAAGAAAGAAGACCAAAGAACTGTCTGAGGACTTGAGAATCCAAATTGTGAGGAAGCATGAGCAATCTCAAGGCTACAAGTCCATCTCCAAAGACCTGAAAGTTCCTGTGTCTACGATGCGCAGTGTCATCAAGAAGTTTAAAGCCCATGGCACTGTGGCTAACCTCCCTAGATGTGGAAGGAAAAGAAAAATTGACGAGAGATTTCAACGCAAGATTGTGCGGATGGTGGATAAAGAACCTCGACTAACATCCAAACAAGTTCAAGCTGCCCTGCAGTCCGAGGGTTCAACAGTGTCAACCCGTACTATCCGTCGGCATCTGAATAAAAATGGACAGTATGGTAGGATACCCAGGAAGACCCCACTTCTTACCCCGAGACATAAAAAAGCCAGGCTGGAGTTTGCCAAAACTTACCTGAGAAAGCCTAAAACATTTTAGAAGAATGTTCTCTGGTCAGATGAGACAAAAGTAGAGCTTTTTGGGAAAAGCCATCAACATAGAGTTTACAGGAAAAAATAAGAGGCAAAGAAAAGAGCACAATCCCTACAGTCAAACATGGCGGAGGTTCCCTGATGTTTTGGGGTTGCTTTGCTGCCTCTGGCACTGGACTGCTTGACCGTGTGCATGGCATTATCAAGTCTGAAGACTACCAACAAATTTTGCAGCATAATGTAGGGCCCAGTGTGAGAAAGCTGGGTCTCCCTCAGAGGTCATGGGTCTTCCAGCAGGACAATGACCCAAAATACACTTCAAAAAGCACTAGAAAATGGTTTGATAGAAAGCACTGGAGACTAGTAAAGTGGCCAGCAATGAGTCCAGACCTGAACCCCATAGAACACCTGTGGAGAGATCTCAAAATGGCAGTTTGGAGAAGGCACCCTTCACATCTCAGGGACCTGGAGCAGTTTGCCAAAGAAGAATGGTCTAAAATTCCAGCAGAGCATTGTAAGAAACTCATTGATGGTTACCGGAAGCGGTTGTTTGCAGTTATTTTGGCTAAAGATTGTGCAACCAAGTATTACGTGCCAATACTTTTGTCTGGCCCATTTTTGGAGTTTTGTGTGAAATGATCAATGATTTGATTTTTGTTTCATTCTCTTTTGTGTTTTTTCATTGCAAGAAAATTAAATAAAGATAATACCAAAGAATTTGTGATTGCAATCATTTTCAGGAAGAAACTGAGTATTATCTGACAGAATTGCAGGGGTGCCAATACTTTTGGCCAGCACTGTACATATTTAAAGACAAATTCATAAAAAATACATAAACAGACAAACCTATAGTCATAAACACTGACATACATAGATATACACATTGTACTTGCACACGCAAACACATTAGAGATACAGTGGAACCTTGGATTACGAGCATAATTGGTTCCGGGAGTGTGCTCATAATCCAAGTTACTCATATAGCAAAGGAAATTTTCCCATAGGAAATAATTGAAACTCAATTTGTTCCACAACTTGTAGCCATGTCCCATTCTGGTCCCCTATTGTGCCATTCCACACACACACACAAAACAAAAGCATTATTCTCACCTATCCTCCGTTCCCTCGGTGGCCTCTTCCCTGGTTCTTGCAGTCCACAGGCATGTGGACCCGGTAACTATCGCGGCCGATGCAGGGGCTGCCGCTGTCAGCACTTCAGAAGCTGACGTCATACATATGCGCAGCGCGCTGTCCTTGAAAATACAGTACAGATAGCTGACATTGCTCAGTACCGGCATCTGAAATGAAGCAAAGACAGCAGCAGTCCCTGCGATCGTTATCGGATCCACATGCCTGCAGGCCAAGAGAAGCAGCCAGTGCGGAGTCACAGCGCGGTGAAAGTACGGAACTGGAAGTGTGTGCGGTATTTGCTCGTAAACAGAGTTACAAATTTGCAAGAAGCCTTGCTTGTGTTCCAAATTACTCACACTCCGGGTTACGCGTAACTCGAGGTTCCACTGTATTATTTCTATGTGGAAGCCGGCAGCAGCCTCACTCACCTCTCCCGCTTGTCTCCGTCCAGCTACTCCGTGGCATGTGGCTGTGTTTTGCTGATTGGTGGTCGTCACTAATAGACATGGCCGCATATAGAGCACACTGAGACTGCTGTTTATACATCACAGGAGGGGCTGGGGACTACAGTATATAAATGACAGGAGGGAATAAGGGCATAGACATTACTGGGGGGCATACATGTTACTGAGGTGTATACATATTTCTGTATCACATAGCAGAAGGGTATGCTATGTGATATACCTTTCTATGTGAGGGTCTATATTTGGTATTTTTTGCTATTATATTTGTATACATATTTCTGGGGGGCATAAATGTTACTGGGGTAGCATACAACTCTGTGGGGCATACACATTACTGGGGTGGGTGGCATAGAGCTCCATGGGGCCACACATACGGCCCTGGGGTGGCAGCGCATACGGCTCTGGGATGGCAGTGCATACGGCTCCGGGTGGGGTAGCGCATACGGCTCTGGGGGGGCAGTGCATACGGCTCTGTAGGGCCGCACATATGGCTCTGGGGGTCCCATACAGCGCAAGGGGGAGCACCTGCTCAAAGAGGGCCCATACAGATCAGGTGGGGTGGAACATAGAGCTCAGATGGAGGAGGGGCCCCATACAGATCAGGAGGTTGGAACATACAGCTTAGGAGGTGGGCCCCATACAGATCAGGTGGAGGGGGCCATACTCTCTGCTCAGTGTGCTGGTGTTCTGACTGGAGCAGCGCTGTGGCTTCTCTTCATCTGTGGGACAGGCGCACACTGCGCGGTGGCTCCACTCGCAGATGAACTTCAATGCAGGAGGAGCATTCTGCAGTGAATACTGTGTGCCACTGTGGATAAAAGGACCGGCGACCGCACTATCCAGGATCTAGCACTGCGGTCCCCGGAACTCAGCTTGGGGCCCGCAGGATTGAAGATGGCGATTGGGCCCCCCCCAGCTGTCCAAGACCCCGGCATTTCCCCATGTGTGCTGAGTGCTGACGTCGGCCCTGGTTATAGTCTACGAACAGCTCGGTGGTTATAGTATATGGAGCGTAGCTCAGTGGTTACAGTGTATGACCAGCTCGGTGGTTACAGTTTATTACCATCGGTGGTTAGTGTATGGTGTACAGTGCAGCTCTGTGGTTACAGTTTATGACCAGTTCAGTGGTTACAGTGTATTAAGCGCAGCTCCGTAGTTAGCTTATTTCCTGCTCGGTTACAGTGTATGGCGCGCAGCTCGGTGATTACAGTCTATGACCAGCTTGTTGGTTACAAATTCTGTAAAATAGATCAAATAAACTCAGAATAATGTGATATTTAGCATACCACGACCCTTTTGTCTACGCCCGACGTACAGTGATCTCTCCCTTGAGGAAGCAGTGGCAACATGTACGATGGGTGTGGAGAGCAGGTGGTTTGTGGACTTGTAAATATCACCTTATTCTTAACATAATCAAATACTGTACTTTATTAAGAACTAATCCCACAATGTCTCAGGAAGTAATGAATTAAGCACTTTTAGCCTAAATGTTCCTTATATTTAACAGAGGCACGTCACACCTTATCTCTGTTCTTTGTATCAATTCATTTTCTATTTTCAGTATAAATTGCACATATTGTTTTTTCTTCTCACCTTGACTATGCGCCTTATTTAAAATGGGATTTAACAGAAGCAATGAACCTGTAAATACATATATTGTGGGACAGTTTTGTGCATAAACATAAAATTGTATTTCATTAACCACTTACCCTTTAAAGGGAACCTGTCAGGTCGCCTATGCCCTCCAACCCAGCAGCATTTATATCTGTATCACAAATTCCCTGCCTAACCCAGCCCTGTCTGATGTTATTTACTAATATCAATGTTTAAAAAAAGTATTTATAAAGTGCGCTTTTCCTATACCAATTAGGGCTTCGACTAGTCGACAGGGCCTTAGTTCTCCAGACTAGTTGGCGTGATAACATGATTTTCCACAAGCCAGTGCCATCGCCATCTCATGGAAATCTTGCGCATGTGTGCAGCTTTGTTCACTCACATTGAGCCTCTTCTGAAGCCGGGTGTACGCGTCCCAACTTCAGACAGGCGCACTGCGCATGAGAGAAAGAACAGCTTCTGTACTCACAATCATGCGCAGTGCGACTGCCTGAGGTTGGGACACGTACACCCGGCTTCAGAAGAGGCTTAATGTAGATAAACAAAGCAGCACGCATGCGCAAGATTTCCATGAGTTGGCGATGATGCCGGCTCGTAGAAATCATGTTATTACACCTACAGGGGCGTGACACGGAAAGAGGGCTGACTAGTCTGGGGAACTAACACACCTTCAACTAGTCAAAGCCCTAATTAGGATAGGAACAGCGCATTTTATAAATGCTATTTTTTAAACATTGATTTCAGTACATAACATCACACAGGACTGATTAGGCCGGGAATTTTGGCATACAAATATGAATGCTGCTGGGTTGGAGGGCCGAGGGGACCTGACAGGTTAGATGATCTTGTTTGGATCTTTTTTTTTTTTTTTTTTGTTTTAAATAAATACGCAAAATTTAATTTAATTGACATACCTTGGTAGAAGGTGTGACTGTTTTTTTTGTAGGCTGCACAAGCAATATTTAAGCAAGAAAAATACTTTCACTGTAACACCATTGTATCTTTCAGACTTTGTGTTGTGTGATCATATGAAAATTCCCACAATTAAGAACATCAAAGAATTATTGTATAAAAAGCAGCTGTATCATAAAATCTCTATAACCAAAAGTAACCTAATTTTTTACCAATATATTCATTATATTTAAACCCAGAATAATGTAAGCATTTACAGTGGTAGTTCTCTACGTAGACTTGCTGAACTTTAGCTTTTGAACACTGCCACCTAGTGGTCACATCTTAGTTGCAAAGGCAAAAATGTTCAACTTTTGTCTTCAGCAACACAGCGCCAGTTTCTTTCACTTTCTTGTTGCTGGAGGAGGAGCCAGACACTCCTCCTTGAGTGACAGTTCTAGTTTAGTAACTTATTCTTGCTAAAGTGACATTGCAAGAGTTGTCCACTACCTAAACAACCCCTTTTTAAATCAAGTAGTCTTCCTAGTATAGCAACCTCCTGCTCTGTGGCCTCCCTTCTAACAGTCTCACACCCCTACAATCTATTCTAAACTATCCTGCCTGACTAAGCCACCTCTCCCCCTGCTACTCCCCGACCTCTCCTCTTTGCCAATCCCTTCACTGGCTTCCCATTGCCCAACGACTCCAGTTCAAAACCCTAACCATGACCTACAAAGCCACCCACAACCTGTCTCCTCCATACATTTGTGACCTAGTCTCCCAGTACTTACCTATACGTAACCTTCGATCTCACAAGATCTCCTTCTCTTCTCCCCTCACATCTTCTCTTCCTACCACCGCATCCAAGATTTCTCCTGTGCCTCCCCCATACTCTGGAATGCTCTGCCACAACATATCAGACTCTCGCCTACCATGACAAGCTTCAAAAGGAACCTGAAGACCCACCCCTTCCGACAAGTCTACAACCTGCCATAACCCTCAGTCTGATACAGCACTGTACGACCGGCTCTACCCTCACCTACTGTATCCTCACCCATCCCTTGTAGACTGTGATCTCCCGTGGGCAAGGACCTCTCTCCTCCTGTACCAGTCTGTGCCTTGTATTGTTTATGATTATTGTACTTGTCCCTATTATGTATACCCCTTTCACATAAGCGCCATGGAATAAAAGTTGCTATAATAATAATAATAATAAAAAAATAATAATAGTAAAAATAACACTCACCTGAAGCCATTCCGAAAATTAGAATGTCTAAGAGCCCTGTAGTCAAATCAGCAGCCACAATTGGACTGCTGCACTAATTTCATGACCAACCTAGGATAAGCAGAAGAGTGCAGGGCTCATGTGGTATTAAAATATCATGTGAGTCCTAGTGCCGACAGCTGGAATAGCATCATAGTTGAACTTGGCAAAATGAGTCATAATTAGAAGAACTGCTCTGGAACGTGCCAATGCAGGGTGCCATTTCTTCTGATTTTGTAGGATAGTTCAGAAGCTAAAGAAGGTGAGCAACTAACTGCAGTATAGAAATCAATGGCTGGTATCTCAGGAGTTAACTCCACAGCCTGGAATTTAAATACACTGGGCCAGGCTCTAGTGGTTGTCTCCTTGAAAACTAACTTTACACTATGTAAGATATAAGCTTTCACAGGAGAATGAAAGAAGTTAAAAAAAGCAGAGGTGGTCTCTTTCCTCTTATTTGTCTTTCTGTCTTCTTCAGTATCAATAGTCTTTATATGTGTCTATAATTCCTCAGGATTTCTTTCATCGTTTGGTCAGTTGTGTTGGTCAAATTGAACTTAGAAACAACCTGTTGTCTAGTCCTTTTGTGCAGCTTGAATCTAATCTTTTCTGTCAAAAGTACATGATCAGTTCCACAGTCACCTCATGGCCTTATTTTTGAGGTAATGATAGATGACCTCCATCTTTGGCTAACAAATATGTAGTCAATGTGATTCTTATAGGCCCCAATCAATGATGTCCATGTCTAAAGTCTCTGTCGATGATTTTGGAAGGTGTTCAATAGAACAGTTGATTTGTTGTGCAAAAATCAATACATTTTCCTCCAGCTTTGTTTCATTCACAAAGTCCAAAGTTTCCAACTATGATGCTATGTTTAGACAAATTCTCACATGAAGAGCCATGAAATATACACTCTGCTGGCATAAGTATACCGGCAGAGTGCATGCACTACTCAATTACAAGGGAAACAGGAGAAACACCGAGTATTATGCAAAACATACAAATTTATTGATGAGGTTGCACACGTATAGACAGCAAAGATAGATTAAAAACAACTACCAATAAATCATGGGGGGCACAGAGTATAAGGAGGCATGTAAAAATAGATGTAATCACAACTTAGCCGTGGGAGAGGTGAAACCCAGATACCTACTATCTCTGTTAGCCGTGTGAGAGGTAATACCGAAGTTAATTTGATATAAACGGCACAGACGTTGAGCAAACAGAGAAAATGGCTTAAAAAGGGGCACTATGTGAAGGAAAAGTTTTTTTAGTGATTAATCTGTCAACTCAGAATTCGGTAATCAGGTATATGATATGGGATTATAGTAAATACTGTTCTGTCCCTATAATACCAGACCGCATTCCGAGGAGACAAAACCACGACAGTGGTTGAATCATGATCATAAGTATATATCAGAATAAGTCATAATTGTCATAGAAATACCCAGAAACCGGGATGTAGCTCAGTGGGAATCCCCGGGTCAGTTAATAACAGCGTAGCAAGAGGTTATCATTAAAGTGCAGGTGCATCAAACAACCAGGGTCCCAAAGGACTCATACAAGTAAAAACTGGCATAAAGAAGTATTGCAATGAAAGGTAAAACAAAGACAGATTCTGATAGCCAAAAAATACAAAGTGCACATACCCAGAAGGAGCAGGATTGCCTACCAACGCGCGTTTTGCGAAGGTGCTAATGCTTTTTCAAGGGAGAAAATCAGAATCTGTCTTTGTTTTACCTTTCATTGCAATACTTCTTTATGCCAGTTTTTACTTGTATGAGTCCTTTGGGACCCTGGTTGTTTGATGCACCTGCACTTTAATGATAACCTCTTGCTACGCTGTTATTAACTGACCCGGGGATTCCCACTGAGCTACATCCCGGTTTCTGGGTATTTCTATGACAATTATGACTTATTCTGATATATACTTATGATCATGATTCAACCACTGTTGTGGTTTTGTCTCCTCGGAATGCGGTCTGGTATTATAGGGACAGAACAGTATTTACTATAATCCCATATCATATACCTGATTACCGAATTCTGAGTTGACAGATTAATAACTAAAAAAACTTTTCCTTCACATAGTGACCCTTTTTAAGCCATTTTCTCTGTTTGCTCAACGTCTGTGCCGTTTATATCAAATTAACTTCGGTATTACCTCTCACATGGCTAACAGAGATAGTAGGTATCTGGGTTTCACCTCTCCCACGGCTAAGTTGTGATTACATCTATTTTTACATGCCTCCTTATACTCTGTGCCCCCCATGATTTATTGGTAGTTGTTTTTAATCTATCTTTGCTGTCTATATGTGTGCAACCTCATCAATAAATTTGTATGTTTTGCATAATACTCGGTGTTTCTCCTGTTTCCCCTATGATGCTATCTTTGCTGTGGCACACTTTGGCATTGAAATCATTGAAATGAGTGAGTTGTTTTGACATCTTGTTGATTTCTTCTTTAGTTTAATTGTAAAATAGTTCAACGTAATCCTCCTCTGCATCTGTTGTGCGTAGACTTGTATAACTGTGACATGGATTGGCGCTCCTTGTAGTCGTATCGAGATGACGATCACTGACTGCAGTGTACTTCAGGACAGTGCCAGACAATTGTTGGTTGAGAAGATAGACACCTTTTCTTTTTCAGTTATCATTGCCAGAACAGTAGACCCAATGTTCATTTGACTGGAAATGTCTAGATAGTCTGTCTTAGTTCGCCAGTTCCAAGTAAGTTGGGTCCTGGTCTGTCTATTTTAGCTGCAATGTTGTTGAGTTTGCCTTGGTTCATGGTTCTTACATTCCAAGAACTTTAATATCTTTGCAACTTTTGATCTTCCCCTTCACCCAAGCGATATCTGCACCAAAACGTCCTTGTGGTTTTGACCATGGCATGTGATATGTGATCATATCCAGGTTGACCACTGGCTCTTCCCCAGTAGCTTGATGAGTGTCTTCACACTTAGGGGTGCATCTTCCAGCACTATATTGAATTCCTTTAGTTGTACTCTCCAAGTTTTCTTGGCATAGTATGTAAGTAAATTGCTAGGCCTTTCTTCAGAAGCACAGTAATGTGGCTCCCGTGAAGGAGTAGTTTGTCGTCAAGACAAACCACTGCATTGCGCAGAATCTGTCACGCTTCCCGGTCCCCGCTCTCCGGTCCCCGTGCCCCGCACTCCGGTCCCCGGTTCCCGCCGGCGTCCCCTGCTCACCACCCCGGTCCCGTCCTCCTCGCTTGCACCCTCCTTGTGTCCTGCTCCCCGCTCCCGGCGCTCCTCTTCGACATGGGACACACAGCCGGGCGCGGGCACCCGGTACAGGTACAGGGTATATTAGGGTTCTCTTTCCTGGTGGGCGGGGCCTGTTCTACGTGTTTAGCAAGCTATTGTTCAGGTCCCCGTATTGCTTTACCCTGTGCTTTGCCCTGTATTAACCCTGTCTGTCTCGCAGAGCCTGTCCTGCCACGCCAGCCGCTCCGAACCAAGTCCATCCCTGGACCCTGACGGTGACTTCGGCGGATGTTCCACCACCTCTGCAGCTCCGCCAGTCTCCAGTCCCTGTCTCCGTTCGGTGACCCGCCCCATCGCTCAGCAGGTTCCGGATTCCGCCTGACCCTACAACCCGGCCTCGGACCCTGAGCCTCGTCACCCGGACTACCGTCCAGAACTCCGTGGGTTCAGCAACATACACCTTTCCTGCTCCTCTACGGACTGTCTGGCTACCAATAGTGCTTCGGCTGCCGTGCATCAGGACCCTCTGGCGGGGTGACCGGCCTGGCTACCTCCTCAGGGGAAATCGGTGTACGGTCCACTGCTTCCACCATCCGGACGTAACAGAATCTTGCTGCCGGCACTGGGTAGTATGTTTAGTTTGTTACCTCAGCTGATACCTGTCTGCATTGGATGTCCTTGATGGCAAAATACATTGCTGACGGCAAGGCTTTCAACATCACTGATCCATACAAATACATTAAAAAAAAAACCAATACATAATACAGAACCCAAAAGCACAATGCAGACAACAAACATACAATACAGACATTATACAGTGAGTACGGAAAGTATTCAGACCCCTTTAAATTTTCCATTCTTTGTTTCATTGCAGCCATTTGGTAAATTCAAAAAAGTTCATTCTTTTTGTCATTAATGTACACTCTACACCCCATCTTGACAGAAAAAAAACAGTAATGTAGAAAATTTTGCAAATGTATTAAACAAGAAAACCTGAAATATCACATGGTCATAAGTAATCAGACCCTTTGGTCAGACACTCATATTTAAGTCACATGCCAGCCATTTTCTTGTGATCCTCCTTGATATGGTTCTACTCCTTCATTGGATTCCAGCTGTGTTTAATTAAACTGATAGGACTTGATTTGTAAAGGCACACACCTGTCTATATAAGACCTCACAGCTCACACTGCATGTCAGACCAAATGAGAATCATGAGGTCAAAGGAATTGCCCAAGGAGATCAGAGGCAGAATTGTGGCAAGGCACAGATCTGGCCAAGGTTACAAAAGAATTTCTGCAGTACTCAAGGTTCCTAAGAGCACAGTGGCCTCTATAATCCTTAATTGAAAGAAGTTTGGGACCACCAGAACTCTTCCTAGACTGTCCAGCCAAATTGAGCAATCGTGGGAGAAGAGCCTTGGTGAGAGAAGTACAGAAGAATCCCAAGATCACCGTGGCTGAGGTCCAGAGATGCATTAGGGAGATGGGAGAAATGATAACCTACAAATTTCCTAAGCAAAAGGGAAAGATTCCATACAAAAACAAAACCAAAAACGTTCAGTGACTAACCCAGAAATAAGAAAAATTAGAAGGAGCACTGAGAAAAGGAATCAAAATACTGATGGTGAAATACACAAATTCTTTAGTGATAAAAAAGTGAACAAAGACAGACAGTGATGGCAAAAAGATAAAATACTTGCCAGACACAGAGTAGCACAAAAAAAAAAAATGGGAGAAAGTTGTAAAAAGTCTGAATAGTTATGACCATGTGATATTTCAGTTTCTCTTGTTTAATAAATTTGCAAAAAATTCTACATTTGTTTTTTTTTCTTGCAAGATGGGGTGCAGAGTTTACATTAATGAGAAAAAAAGAACTTTTTTGAATTTACCAAATGGCTGCAATGAAACAGAGTGAAAAATTTATAGGGGTCTAAATACTTTACGTACCCACTGTATATGCTATAAAACATCAAATACACAAAAGTACACAGTACAGACATCATACACACAATACATATATTAAACACAATACAGACAACAAATACAGAATTCACACAACTAATACACAGTAGCATATTACTACACAGTGCTAAAATAAATTCAACATACAGAGTCCACTTGGCAAAAACAGTGCTTAAATAATTTAAACCAAATACCAATCCAGTGAAAATTTCAAACATAAAGTGCTTGAACATAAAGCAAAATATCCCATCAATTAGTGCTCCAAAAATACCAGAATACCAATATGTACCAAAAAATCCCATCAACTAATACGAATATACAGTCGTATATAAAAAAAAAGAAACAGTCTAAAATACAGTGGAACCTTGGATTAGGAATAACTTGGTTTGAGAGCGTTTTGCAAGACAAGCAAAGCTTTTTACACATTTGTAACTTGGTTTAAGAGCAATGATTTGCAATAAGAGCAAATACTCATCGTACACACTTCCGATTCCATCCTTTCACCACTCTGACCCGCTCTGGGGGTAAATTTCTGTACATATGTACTGTACACAGTATACCATTGCACAGTGCAGTATATACTATATAGCATCTCTATCAATTTGCATTTGTGGATACAGTATTGTACTCTTTCTGCTAACCAGTACAGCACATTGCTTGTACTGTAATCTAATCACTTGTGCAGTATTTCTACCTCACATTTGGCTTAGTTCTGCCCTTAATTTGGGGAGACTAGATTTGGGGTGTGTTTTTTGTGTCCTCTACTAGAATAAAGGTTGTCATATATATACATTATTTTTTCTCTTTATAGTACCTCCTGCACACCAACAACAATTCTATTGTAAGCTAACGTGCATTTTAATTTGTTTTATATGTTTTTTACTGCACTGTACAGTACTTTGTATTAGTGTACTGTAATATTTATATGAATATGGTACATTATATTGTATTACTGTAATTAGTTTGTATAAATAAAGTAAATATTTTTGGGCTGTGGAATGAATTATCTAAGTTTCAATTGTTTTCCGATGGGAAAATTCGCTTTGATATAAGAGTAACTTGGATTAAGAGCACACTCCTGGAACCAATTATGCTCATAATCCAAGTTTCCACTGTATAGTGCTCAAATGATGCAAAACAAAGTCACTCTGCAGGGATAAAATAACATAAAATTTCAGAACATAAAGAGTAGCAGTAATAGAATAAACTACTTTGCAAACAATGACAGAACTCACCCACTGGGGAGATAAGATCCCAAGCATATCCTAGTTGTGTGGAGAGTGCTTCAAGATGGAATATAGAGCACCAACACAAGTAAAATAAATAATTATTTTACTGGTTACAACTAGAGTTGAGCGGACTTGTCCGGCGGATCCGTCGCGGGTTGTGAAAGAAGTCCAGATCCGATTCGAAATCTGGACCCATGTAAGTCAATGGGGGAGCGGATCCGGGACGAGAGAGAGAGACAGAGGAGAGAGAGACAAAAGGAGAGAGAGAGAGAGAGAAAAAAAAAACCGAATCCGGATCGTGCAGCCGGATTCCCGGGTGCAGGTCGGACCCGGATCGGACGCTGAAACCGCGCGGATCCGGACTTTTCAACTTCGGGTCCGCTCAACACTAGTTACAACTTTTTTTTTCTTTTTTTCCTTTCCACATAGAGGGTTTATATTTATAGACTTCATTTATATGTTTGGTTGATTATCTTCCTTGGATTTAAGTTGATATTCTGTATGCTTTAAAACAACCAACTAACAACTGAAATATATAGGAACTGGTACTATGACTTAAAGGGAACCTGTCACCACATTTTTGCCCTATAAGCTGCGGCCAGCATGATTGGGATCTTATATACAGCATTCTAACATGCTGTAGATAAGAGCCCAGACCACTGTGTATAACATAAAAAACACTTTATAATACTTACCTAACGGTCACGCGGTGGATGTGGCTCAGATGGGCATCTTCATCCTCCGGTGCCGATGCCTCTTTCGGCCATCTTCGTCCTCCGTCTTCTGAATCTGCATTGCATGATGCGTCCAACGTCATCCACACTCGCCAGCATTCAGGTCCTGAGTAGGGAAGATCAAAGTATTGTAGTGCGCACGTGCGGGACCTGCGAGTATGTATGGCGAAGACGCGTCATGCACACAAGCTTCAGAAAGAGGACAAAGATGACCGAAAGAGGAGGCGCCGGCACCAGACAACAAAGACACCCATTTGAGCCACATCCACCGCAGCGACCGGTTTAGGTGAGCATTATAAAGTGGTTTTTTTATGTTCTACACAGCGGCCTGGGCTCTTATATACAGCATGTTAGAATGCTGTATATAAGAGCCCAGTGGTGGTGGCCGCAGCTGATAGTCCAAAAAAGTGGACAGGTTCCCTTTAACATGTTAAAGGGGGTGTTCACTACTAGGACAACCCCTATGATTCCACCTGTTTCCCCTAGGTAAAGTAATAAACTAAATCCAAGAAAACAAACTACTGGATCTTCCGATAAAATAAACTACTTTTATTCTCTTTAATCCATAAAATCAGTGGTCACATACTTCCACCTTGTATATGACCACTGATTTTATAGATTAAAGATAATAAAAGTAGTTTATTTTATTGGAAGATCCAGCAGTGTTTTTTCTTGAATTCACTGCATTATCAACCATGAGTTGGTGGGTTTCAGCTGGACTTCCTTTCATTTCATGGCAAGCTACCACGGCTCTGCACCAAATTTGCATGTCCTGGCAAAAAACTGCACCAAGACAGTGTCAAAATCGTGTTTTTTGTGCAATTTTCTGCCAGGAGATGCAGATTTGGTGCTGGAATTCGGTGTTTAAATTTCTGCACCATATCTGGATCTCCTGGCAAAAACAACCACATCACGTTTAGATGTGTTTTTTTTTTCTTTTCTTCAGAGGATGCAGATTTGGTGCAGGAATTTGGTGTATAAATTCCAGCACCAAATCTGCATCTTTCGGCCAAAAAATCCCTTGATTTTCCTCGAGACAATGCAGGTCTCATTGAACTCATTGAGGTGAGTTTACCAGTGGTCACAGTTGGGGGGGCCGTGGGAACCTCCAGCTGTAACTGCAGGTAAACTCAGTGACATCACAGCTGCAGCTAAGTCAGTGTCTGCCTGAAGCCGCAGCGGGCGTTCATGCTTTCTAATGTGCCTGCACGCTGTGGCTTCAGTATGTAGCAGAGCAGGGATCATCATAGGACTCCATATGGATTACATTGGAAGGGCAAAACTGTTTTTTGGGGTTAAGAAAGGGCTTGTTTTTTTAACATTTCTTTTCACTTACAGGATTAGTAATGGGGGGAGGTCCCATAGACTCAGATCCCATATATCTCCCCCCCCCCCTCTATTTTGATATCAAGCCATGGTAAATCTCACAGATGGGGGGTTATTTTTTTTAAATTATTTTACAATGCTATACAGAAAATTGACTTCAACCAATCACAGACGCGGACACAGGGTGGGGGTGTGTATAGCAATCTGCAACCAATTACAGACATTGGTACAGAGGGTGGGCGGGGGAAGCAGTGAATATTAATGAACCTTAATTAGCGGGCCCAGAAGAGAGTCTACAGCGTGATCCTTTGGGAAACACAGCATGTATAGCTATCTTTCTTTACTACCATTTACAGTGCCTACAAGTAGTATTCAACCCCCTGCAGATTTAGCAGGTTTACACATTCGGAATTAACTTGGCATTGTGACATTTGGACTGTAGATCAGCCTGGAAGTGTGAAATGCACTGCAGCAAAAAAGAATGTTATTTCTTTTTAATTTTTTTTTTAAATTGAGAAAAGTTCATTCAGAGGGTCATTTATTATTCAACCCCTCAAACCACCAGAATTCTGTTTGGTTCCCCTAAAGTATTAAGAAGTATTTCAGGCACAAAGAACAATGAGCTTCACATGTTTGGATTAATTATCTCTTTTTCCAGCCTTTTCTGACTAATTAAGACCCTCCCCAAACTTGTGAACAGCACTCATACATGGTCAACATGGGAAAGACAAAGGAGCATTCCAAGGCCATCAGAGACAAGATCGTGGAGGGTCACAAGGCTGGCAAGGGGTACAAAACCCTTTCCAAGGAGTTGGGCCTACCTGTCTCCACTGTTGGGAGCATCATCCGGAAGTGGAAGGCTTATGGAACTACTGTTAGCCTTCCATGGCCTGGACAGCCTTTGAAAGTTTCCTCCCGTGCCGAGGCCAGGCTTGTCCGAAGAGTCAAGGCTAACCCAAGGACAACAAGGAAGGAGCTCCGGGAAGATCTCATGGCAGTGGGGACATTGGTTTCAGTCAATACCATAAGTAACGTACTCCACCGCAATGGTCTCTGTTCCAGACGAGCCCGTAAGGTACCTTTACTTTCAAAGCGTCATGTCAAGGCTTGTCTACAGTTTGCTCATGATCACTTGGAGGACTCTGAGACAGACTGGTTCAAGGTTCTCTGGTCTGATGAGACCAAGATCGAGATCTTTGGTGCCAACCACACACGTGACGTTTGGAGACTGGATGGCACTGCATACGACCCCAAGAATACCATCCCTACAGTCAAGCATGGTGGTGGCAGCATCATGCTGTGGGGCTGTTTCTCAGCCAAGGGGCCTGGCCATCTGGTCCGCATCCATGGGAAGATGGATAGCATGGCCTACATGGAGATTTTGGCCAAGAACCTCCGCTCCTCCATCAAGGATCTTAAGATGGGTCGTCATTTCATCTTCCAACAAAACAACGACCCAAAGCACACAGCCAAGAAAACCAAGGCCTGGTTCAAGAGGGAAAAAATCAAGGTGTTGCAGTGGCCTAGTCAGTCTCCTGACCTTAACCCAATTGAAAACTTGTGGAAGGAGCTCAAGATTAAAGTCCATATGAGACACCCAAAGAACCTAGATAACTTGGAGAAGATCTGCATGGAGGAGTGGGCCAAGATAACTCCAGAGACCTGTGCCGGCCTGATCAGGTCTTATAAAAGACGATTATTAGCTGTAATTGCAAACAAGGGTTATTCCACAAAATATTAAACCTAGGGGTTGAATAATAATTGACCCACACTTTTATGTTGAAAATTTATTAAAATTTAACTGAGCAACATAACTTGTTCGTTTGTAAGATTTATGCATCTGTTAATAAATCCTGCTCTTGTTTGAAGTTTGCAGGCTCTAACTTATTTGCATCTTATCAAACCTGCTAAATCTGCAGGGGGTTGAATACCACTTGTAGGCACTGTAACTTCCATTTGCAACACCCAACTGCTTACAACAGCCATTTTTTTAAACACCAAATTTTATTCCAAATTTTCATGTGCATTACATCTTATGAAACAATATAGCAAGTATGAATTCACTATTTCCATTAAATTACAGCCATTTTACATCCCCAAACATCACATGTCCTTTGACTTGTATGGGGTTTGTTGTTTGGCATGCAGTTCGCTCGCCGAACCAGATTTTTTTTTCCCACTGTGCTGGTTTCACAAACCCGAATAGCTACAGGTTCGTTCATCACTAGTAATAATCAGAACGGACTTCAGTGCAAAGGCATTGGACTTGGCTAGTGCAGATGTAAGGGGACATTTTAACTCATCCATCGATTGCGCCCTCAATAGGTGTATTGTAGAGTATCTGTCTTCTCACTCCAAAGGCGCATTGACTGGATATGTTGAGCAACTCACCACTTACTTTAGTTTTAGGACTTCAATCCTGAAATACTTTTTGGTATAATGGCTCTACAAACTTAATTTCCAATGAGTCGATTTCCCGACTTCAACCTGAAGGATACACTTTTCTTGAAAGATTTTCTCCAGATCCAGTTTAACCCTATATGTCATACAACTCCAATTATTAGGATAGATTGGGATATTGATGGTTTATCTGTGATGCCCTGGCAAAACCAGGTAGTCACACAGAATAGGCCCCCACACAACACCTTTCCCACAAAGGGTTACACCAAAGCCAAACAAATCCTACTCACACCCCCCAGGGTAGGACAGGCACACCGGTGGGCGGGACCAGTGGGATGGAGAACGCCCACCTAGGGGTCTGGAGAACCAGGGGCGGGAAAAGAGTCAGTTCAAGTAAGAGTTCAGTCAAGTGCAGTGAAGTGCAAGTTCAACTTGAAGTGGAGTGAAGTAGTTGAGAGGAGGAAGTTGGAGTTGAGGAGACAGAAAGGAAAGGCGTCGGGGTTGGAGCCCCACCGTGCTGGCTAGGTGGCAGACGGTGGTCAGTGTCTGTCAGGAGAAGGGAAGACGGCTGCCGGAGATCCGAGGTGGACCGGGGCAGGGTTGGAGCCCGCCGGTACCAACACCGGAGAACCGACCCGGAAACCGTGCACAGAGGGGGTACTTGGACCCTGAAGCCAGGACCGGAACCAACGGCCTAGCTAATTAACCAATTGAGGGCAGGATTATAGGTCCTGTCCCAACCAAAGTCCCAAAAGCAGACAACCACCCACCGCGGGGGATAGGGCATCCGCCAGGGCCCGTAGATCCCAGGGGTCAGAGTCAGCGGGCACGGCTCCCAACCAAAAGGACCGGGAACGGACTCCTGTGTTTCACGCTGGGAAGTCCACACACTACAAAACACAGTGCAGAGGAAAAGTGACACAGACCACCAGCCCGGGTGTGGGACCAGAATACACCCGGCCGCGGCGGCCGGCCACCAACACCTTGGTTTACCGATTGGACTTGTGTGAAGTTATTCTAATCGTGAGTAGATTGACATTCCCCGGTATGTCCGGGCGCGCCGGCTCCTGCAGTCACCATCCTCACCATAGAAACACTGGGCCCCGGAGCATCCATCCCTACCCACGGAGGGGTTAACATCCAGCTGCGAGCACATCGCCCCCGGGTGCCACACAGCAGCAGCGGTGGTGCCACACTTCACCACACACCGCGGTTGGCGTCACAAACTGTTTACAGCAAACCCCGTACAAATACATCCCCTTTTATTTGAAGTGTCAGCGCGACCCCCGGGTCCGGTAGAATCCCTCGAGCCACACTGCGGATCTGAGCAGCCTAGCTGCTGGCACGGGGGCGGCACATATCAACTCTATCGCGGCTGGTCCAGGTTGCACCTCCATTAGGAGTTCATCTTACCACTCAATACCAAGAGGGTAGCTCAGGGCCACTGGTGGTTTATTATCCCCCATACCAGTGAGCCAAATTCACACTTCCATTAAGAAGGCAGATCGTGCCACCAGACTTGGCACCAACAAATTCTTATTATCATTCCATACCAGTTGAGTAGATTGGGGCGATTGATGATTTATCAGCCCCATACCGGTGAGTCCAACATGCATCTCCATTAAGAGGGCAGACCGGTATACTGTCACCCGACCTAGTTCAATTGAGTTTTTATGACCACTCCATACCAGGAGGGTAGATCAGGGCAACTGGTTTACTAGCCTCCATACCAGCAAGTCAAACTTGCACCTCCATTAGGAGAACAGACTGGTATAGTACAGCTCAACCTGGCACAATTAAGTTCAACTTACCACTCCATACCAGTAGGGTAGATTTGGGTACTCTGAGTTTAATCACTTTGTGTCTCCCAAAAGCATCTTGTGACATCAATTAGGAGTTTTAACTGATGGTGGTTTTATTTGGCTTAGTACAGCCATGTCCATCATACATCTTCAACTCTGAGGGTAAACTGTAGATGTTTAACCACTTAATTGCTTATCAGTCTCATCTTATGACCCCAGACTGGAAGGATCAACTGGACCGACACTGGTTTTGTTCAGCTTAGCCATGCCAAAGATACAAATCCCAATAGGATAATCTACACTTAAGATGATTTTATTTGAGGCATCACAATCATGACCAACTTGGAATCGATGGAACAGTTTGTCAACAGATGCGGGGATTTCCAGCTAGTCTCCAGTGCTGGTACTTGCAGTGCCTCAAACTGTGTAGCGGCTCTGATTTGATGTGAGCAGGCATGTTCAGCTTAAAATGGCCATTGACTCACCTAGGATAACTGGGATGTAGATATTCTGACAAGCTAAAAGTCAACCAGTCCATAATGAGACTGCCACACTGCACTTACAATGGTTTCATTCGGATTAGCACAACAATTACCATTACAAGGAATGGAAGGTTTCCCAAATTGTGAAAGGACCCTGCCATGCCCGCACTTACCACCGCAGTGGACCATGGCTCTGGTGAGACGCTTTCGAGGCTGAGCTCTGGTGCCATGGCAGGTAAGCCGCTCTTTCAGCCCCGGGTAACAACCATCTTCACCGCTGCCCTTACAGCCAGTCTGTGGGTCTCCCATCTTGGGACAGGAGACCAAACTGATGCGGTGGAGAGCCAACGCCCTTTTATTTCAGTGGGTTTCCTGTCCTAAGAGGGGTGGACCTCGCTTGGGGTGCTGTCATGGGGTAAGGGAAAAGTTGGGCTTATTTAGCTTAGAAAGAGAAAAAAATAAAAAGACCTCTCAGGGAGATCTACTGTATGTGTACAAAGAATGTGACTAATATCCAGCCCCCAAGTTTTAAGTGTGCATTAAAAACACATCACTTCAGACAAGCTTATCATAACTTGCTAACCTACCTCTCCCCTGTCCCGCCTTCTAAATGCTAGTCCTAACTCCCTCCTATTTCTGTCTTCACATCCTCCATACAACCAATAGCACATAAGTGCACCTAGAAGGTCACTGTCTAATGACCGATTCATTCAACTTTATATGAAATCAATAAATTATTATAACGATGGCCGGACCAGATACTACAAGCACGCTTTACCTTTTGTGTCCCCCTCTTTCCCCATAGATGGTACGCTTTCGAGCAGGGCCCTCATTCCTTCTGTAGCTGCTGAACAAGGTGCTATTTTGTTTTGTTTTTGTCTGTACAAGCCCCCACCTGATTGTAAAGTGCTGCGGAATATGTTGGCGCTATATAAAAACGGATTTTTGTGTACTCACCGTAAAATCGTTTTCTCTTAGCCATCATTGGGGGACACAGGACCAATGGTGTTATACTGCTTATCCATAGGAGGACACTAAGTAGATGCAAAAGCATAGCTCCTCCTCTGCAGTATACACCCCCTGGCCGGGCCAGGCAGCCTCAGTTTTAGTACACAAGCAGTAGGAGAAAAAAAACAGTAAAAACTTCTCAACAGAGGAACATGAGAAAAGAAGAGTCATAACCAAATGAGGTACTGAGAGAACCATGGCCCAACAGGGCAACAGGGTGGGTGCTGTGTCCCCCAATGATGGCTAAGAGAAAACGATTTTACGGTGAGTACACAAAAATCCGTTTTTCTCTGACGCCTCATTGGGGGACACAGGACCATGGGACGTCCTAAAGCAGTCCATGGGTGTGAAACATAAAAGAAGACAACACAACCCAAAGACTAGGAACCAGTCCCAGACAGCCTGGAGCGCCTACTGAGAGAGATGCTCTACTGCCGTTTGCAGAATTTTCCTACCCAGATTTGCCTCAGTTGAAACCTGGGTATGGACTCTGTAATGCTTTGAAAACGTATATAGGCTAGACCAGGTCGCAGCCTTACACACCTGTTCCACTGAAGCCTGATGCCGAATGGCCCACGAAGCGCCAACTGCTCGCGTGGAATGAGCCCGCAGCCCACTAGGAATGGGATTGAGTTGCAAGCGGTAGACTTACCTTCCAGTACAGAAGAGCAAGGGAGGATTCCTTGAGGGGTTCAAAGGGAAACCTCTGGGACCGTCCAGAACGAGGTTGAGGACCCATGGGTCCAGCGTCCGTTTGTACGGGGGAACTAGATGGGAAACGTCCTGGAGGAAGGTCTTGACTTGCGGTTTTTGACCCAGGCGGCTTTGGTAGAAGATTGAGAGCGCTGAGACCTGCCCTTTAAGGGAACTGAGAGCCAACCCCGCTTGCAAGCCAGACTGTAGAAAGTCGAGAATTCTGGGGATGGCCAGAGGCATAGGCTGGACGTTAGTTTCCCTGCACCATGAAAGGAAGATTTTCCACGTATGGTGGTAAATGCGGGATGAAGCAGGCTGTCAGGTTTCCAGGTTTTCCAGTTCTCTTTTGAATGAGCTTGCCCTCAGTTAACATGGAGTTTAAGGTTCTGTTGCCCTACTTCCTGTCCAGCTGCTTAAAAGGCCGCCTCTCAGCCCAGTCCAGTGCCTGAGTAGACTGCTTGCTGTGTGCTCCTGCTTTGCTGTTTCTACTTCCTGATTGCCTTGGATTCTCCTGAAACTCTACCGACCGACTCTGGACCATACCCGGTTTTCTTCAAGCTGTGCCCGGACTCCGTCTGCCGTCTTTGATCAGCACTCTGCCCGGTTCGTAACCACTCTGGACAATCATCCCGTACGGACACTCCTGGACTATACCACTTGCCCCTTGTGTACCGGCTGCCGCACATTTAGGCCTTCCGGGGTTGATTGCCGGACAGTCCCTGTACAGGGGTTCGCTCTGGTGGTCTCCCTGGGGGAGTCCGGTGCGTGGCCCCGGGAATCCCCTTCGCTCCGTTTTGTGTGTTGTTTTACTGTGTTTATTCCCGTTGTGTATCTACTGTGGTGACATATTATATAACATCTTGTACCAAGAACTCGTCTCTGTTGTCATTGCCCTAACGCAATCGAAATCCTCAGAACATACAGTAGTATTACACAGGCTTTCGGGCGCTGATCATGGTGGAAATAACCGCGGGGGAGAATCCCGCTCTTGTTAATACCCAGGTCTCAATTGCCATACTGTCAGCTTCAGGGCTCTGGAGTTCTGATGGGACATGGGCCCTTGGGTCAGCAAGTCTGGGATGTCTGGAAGGCGCCACGGTGCGTCTGAGCATTTGTACTAATTCGGCGTACCAGGCGCGCCTGGGCCAGTCCGGTGCTATCAGTATCACCGGGACTCCCTCTGCCTTGATCTTCCTGATTACCCGCGGCAGCAGGGGTAGAGGTGGAAATATGTAAGGCAGGCGGAAGTGGTGCCAGGAGCAGACTAGAGCATCCGCGCCGATGGACTGCGGGTCGTGTGACCTGGCTATGAACGCGGGTACCTTTGCATTCAACCTTGAGGCCATTAGGTCCACGTCTGGTGTGCCCCAGCGAGTGCAGATGTGTAGAAACACATCTGTGTGGAGAGACCATCCTCCGGCGGCCAGGCCTTGGCGACTTAGAAAGTCTGCTGCCCAGTTCTCTACCCCCGGTATGTGTACCGCTGATATCACTGATCCCATCGATTCGGCCCAGCTGAGGATCTTGTGGGCCTCGAGATAAGCCGCTTTGCTGCGGGTGCCCCCCTGCTAATTGATATAGGCTACAGCTGTCGCATTGTCCGATTGGACTCGAATCTGACGACCTGCTAGCAGAGGGCAGAACGCTCTGAGCGCGAGGAAGATCGCGCGGAGTTCCAGGATGTTTATGGGTAGGGAGGACTCCTGGGCGTCCAACGTCCTTGAGCAGTGTGGTGCCGGTACACTGCTCCCCAGCCTAGGAGGCTGGCGTCCGTGGTCAGGACCAACCAGTTCACTGGGAGAAAAGATCTCCTTTTCGATAGGGATGAGGACCGAAGCCACCAGCGGAGTGCGTACATGACTGAAGGCGTCAGGTGAAGATGTCTGTCCAGGGAGAAGGGGCTCTAGTCCCAGGCCGCTAGAAGGGCTAGCTGCAGTGGGCGGAGGTGCAGTTGAGCAAAGGGTACTGCTTCCATAGCCGCCACCATCCTGCCGAGCACTTTCATGCTGAATCGAATGTAGCGAGACGGAGGACGTAGATGGCAGCCTACCGCTCGTTGAAGAGCGATCGCCTTGTCCTGAGGGAGAAGGATCAAGCCCCGACAGGTGTCCAGGGACATGCCCAGGAAGGTGATGGATCGTGATGGGATTGGGGATGATTTGTCCAGATTCACTAGCCACCCTAAGCGGGATAGGGTGTCCACGGTGATCTGTACGCTGGTTGAGCAGTCGCGGAAGGAGGGGGCCTTGATGAGGTCGTCCAAGTAAGGGAGAACGACTACTCCCCTGGCGTGAAGGACACTCATGGCCGCCATGACTTTGGTGAAGACCCTTGGTGCGGTGGCAAGGCCAAAGGGTAGAGCTACGAACTAAAAGTGGGAGTCCTGAATTGCGAAGCGGAGCAACTTTTGGTGATCTGGGGCGATGGGTATGTGCAGGTACGCGTCCTTGATGTCTATGGAGGCGAGGAATTCCCCTTCGACCATGGATGCAATAATGGACCTTAGGGACTCCATTCTGAATCTCCGTACGTGCACATGTTTGTTTAGGTGTTTGAGGTCCAGAATGGGTCGAACTGACCCATCCTTTTTGGGGACCACAAAGAGGTTGGAATAAAAACCCCCGAACTTCTCGTCGTCTGGGACAGGTATTATCACTCCTACTGTTTGGAGCGAGTGGATTGCTGAGAAAAAAGCTTTGCGTCGTTTTCGAGTCTTTGGGGGGTTTGAGAGAAAGAACCGACTCGGGGGTCGGGTCCGAAAATCTATGTGGTAACCGGAAGACACAAGGTCTCGCACCCATTTGTCGTCTGAGGCGGCAGCCCAGATGTGTTGAAAGAGCCGCAGTCGACCTCCTACAATAAGTGTGTCTTCCGGGGTGCCGAAGGAGTCATGAGGGGGGAAAACGTCATGGCAGAGTCTCCCTAGTCCTGGACTGTTTCGGTCTAGGCTGCCATGGCGAAGTGAGTTTTGGGGAGAGCTGAGAAGGTCGGTCCCCGCGTAGTCTGCGGCTGGTGGCGGGGACAGCACGGGATGTCAACCAACCAAATGAGTTCCGAAAGGAGCGGAACGGGGACTGTGGACGTCTGGTGAAGGACATCCTGGACTTCAGCTGGGGGAGGGAGGTACTCTTTCCACCCGTGGCGTCAGAAATGAGCTTGTCCAGACGTTCGCCAAACAATCAGTCTGGAAAAAAGGGAAGGCCCGTGAGAGACTTCTTGGAGGCAGAGTCCGCTCGCCATTGTCGGAGCCAGAGAGCTCTACGGATGGCTATGGTATTTGAGGCGGCAAACGCTGTGCAGGTAGCAGCGTCCATGGAGGCCTGCATGAGGTACTCCGCCGCAGCGGCAATTTGAGCTGTTACCTCTGTGAAGGTATGAGTGAACTGGGATTCCTCAAGCGAAGTGTTAAGGGATTCTGCCCAGACCGAGATCACCTTTGCGACCCACACAGAGGCAAAGGAGGGCGAGAGGGAGGAACCCGCAGCCTCAAAAGCAGAGCGGGCGAGGTGTTCCACCTGTCTGTCTGTCGGGTCCTTGATGGAGGAACCATCGGGTAAAGACAGGAGCGTCTTTGTGGTAAGGCGGGAGACCGGGGGGCGACCGAGGGCGGATCGGCCCAGCCCTTAGGGGCAGGTGAGGCAAAAGGGTACCGGGACTTCATGAGTTTTCGGTTACCAAAGCGCCTGTCAGGCTTCTCCCTTTGCTTTGTGATGATATCCTGAAATGCTGGGTGATCAGCGAAAACCTTTTGGGGTTTCCTTGCCTGTTAAAGGAGACCGCATGGTCAGTGGTAGTGGATGGGGGATCCTCCACATGCAGAGTTTGGTTGATTGCTGCTATAAGGGAGTCTATTACAGTTTGATCATCTGGGGAGGATGAAACCAAGGAATCCTCCTGGTACAAACAGCATTCTCCCTCCCTCCAGCACTTCAGAAGCCGTGGAGCGTGTGGGAGAGCCTGCCCTGTGTGCTCCCGAGGGAGAGCCCGCTGGAGACACCCGGCCGTGTGCTCTTTTCCTGATTCCTGCAACCGGTGAAGCATGTGCCCGGATTACCTCAAAAGGATCCTCCATAGGGGTATCCTCAGGCTGCGTTCCATCCAGGGACCCAGAAGGGTGTGGAGGACGACATTGCATAGCCAGCACCAGGTTCTGTGACAGTTTTTCCATGGATTGGGACAGATACTGTGCCCATTCCGGTGGGCTGAGAGCCCTAGGCTCTGGGCTGACGGTTGTGGTGGTGGTGGCAGGGGGGTCTTGGGGGGCTATAGGGGCACAGGACTCACAGAGAGAAGAGGTGTGTTTACGTGGTAGCTCAGCATGGCAGGCAGTGCAGGCTGAATAATAGACTATGTGGGCCTTAGCACTCTTAGTGCCCTTAGAATTCTGCATGTTCCTAATAGGAGTATGCCAGGAGGGGGAGCAATGCTCAGCAGGGCTACAAGTGAAGCAAGCACCTCACCAGAATCAGCCGATGGCCCTGTCCTCAGGAAGGAATAAGCTCTGTGGAGATCTTCCCACGCTTTCCTGGGGGGGTGGGCTTAGCGCTAAAAGAGCGCGAAGAAGTCAGTGTGCCCCCCCCCCCCCCCCTGCTGTGGGAAGTAAAAAACGGCGGGAAGGGAGCTTCTGACAGTTTTCCTCCCTCTCCCTCCAGTCAGCACACAGCTTGTCACTGGTGGTTATCTCTGCCGGCTTTTCTGCTAGAGCAAATAAACAGCGTGAGTCCCTGAGCTCTGGACCCTCCCCCTGCCACCGGTAAATTATTTGTGCAGGACTTTCTGCATACAGCGAGGTACTTCCCCCTCCTCCAGCCAGCAAGCTAGAGAAAAGTTAACACTGTGTGTTTAGGATCCCTGGGGCTTTCCTCCTTGCAATCAGCAAGGGATTTTCTCATAATAAATAATGTAAATTCAGCAGTCCTGGGAGCCTTCCCTGCACCGTCTTTTCTCCCTTTATCTGGGAAACCAGTCAGGGGGGATCTCACCTCAAACACTGCTTCAGTCCAGGCAGTGAAAATAGCAGAGTTAGCTTGCTGTGTCCGGTCACACAGGTGCCATATTCAGGTGCCATATTCAACTCAGAGCCTGCAAAGAGGGGCTGAGGAATTGTGCCTCTACCCTGGGCTTTGGAAAATCAGTGTCTGTGGAACCCGTCGTCCAGCCCATGATCCAGCATCGGGAGGGGGTACGTGGAGGAGATACTCCGCGTTCCCGCCCGTTGATGGTATTGGGAGATCGGTCCCAAAAGGAAACCGCCGCCCTCAAAAAATAACAAAACCTTGAAAGATGTACCTCCTACAGACACTAAGCTAAAACTGAGCCTGCCTGGCCCAGCCAGGGGGTGTATACTGCAGAGGAGGAGCTATGCTTTTGCATCTACTTAGTGTCCTCCTATGGATAGGCAGCATAACACCCATGGTCCTGTGTCCCCCCCAATGAGGCGTCAGAGAAATAATTATTATTATTACTACATGTGTGGTCAATAGCCAGGACCGGCACATGACTTTCTCCTTCCAAAATCCACACTAAGGACCTTGTCATTACAGGTGGAAGAAAGATTCCAGCAGCTTAATAGGAAATGGATGTGTGGGTCATTTTTATTCGTTGCATGAATCCAGAGAAATCCTTGATTTTTGCAATATGCAGCATTAAAGAGGTTTTCTCATGAAGTTAATTGTAAAGTTCATTTTAATCAATTGATCTTGGAATAATAATAATTTCCCACAATTAGATGTATTAAAAGAAATGTTCCTGTGCTGAGATAATCTTATATATGTGCCCCTGCTATGTACTGTGTAATGGCCGTGTCTGACCATATAGAGACATGGTCTGATCATACATCATCTCCTGGACCGGGTAGGAAGGAAAAAAAAATAAAATAAAATAAAAAACATTTCCTTGGCTGTTTTTTAAAAAAAAGTTTTACCTCATATAAAGCATTATTTGTGATCCCATGCTGTAATGTGTTTATAATTTTTTCACGTCCTCTCAGCCCACAAGATGTGGTATGATCAGACCATGTCCCTGTACGGTCAGACACGGCCATTACACAGTATATAGCAGGGGCACGTTTATTAAATTATCACAGCACAGGGACAATCTTTTTAAACACATCCAATTGTGGAACTTATTATTATTACTTACAGCAAAGATGGGCTGCAGTTGTACATCGCCCAGGACTAGTACTCTGGCAGGATACAGCTAAACTCCCACTAAGTGGAGGCATCACAAGTGCAGGAGGAGCAATCACACACACACTTCCAAAAAAAATGGAGGGGGCAATTGCTGGATAAAAAAAAAAAGCCATACAGCTGAAGGCTGGTATTCTCAGGATGGGGAGCCCCACGTTATGGGGAGCCTCCCAGCCTAACAATATCAGTCAGCAGCCGCCCAGAATTGCCGCATACATTATATGCTGCGACAGTTCTGGTACTGTACCCGGCTCTTCCCGATTTGCCCTGGTGCTTTGGCAAATCGGGGTAATAAGGAGTTATTGGCAGCCCATAGCTGCCAATAAGTCCTAGATTAATCATGTCAGGCGTCTCCCAGAGATACCTTCCATGATTAATCTGTAAATTACAGTAAATAAACACACATGCACACCCGAACAATCATTTATTAGAAAAAAAAAAAACACTAACAAATTGCCTTGTTCACCAATTTAATAAGCCCGAAAAAGCCCTCCATGTCCGGTGTACTCCAGGATGGTCCAGCGTCGCATCCAGCTCTGCTGCATGAAGGTGACCGGAGCTGCAGAAGACACTGCCGCTCCTGTCAGCTCCACTCAGCAAATAAAGGGAATAGCGCGCTCAGCTGAGCTGTCACTGAGGTTACTCGCGGCCAACGCTGAATACAGCTGATCGCGCTATTCCCTTCATTAGCTGCGTGGAGCTGTCAGGAGCGGCGGTGTATTGTTCAGCTCCGGTCACCTTCATGCAGCAGAGCTGGATGCGATGCTGGACCATCCTGGAGTACGCCGGACATGGAGGGCTTTTTCGGGCTTATTAAATTGGTGAACAAGGCAATTTGTTAGTGTTTTTTTTTCTTTTTTTCTAATAAAGGATTGTTCGGGTGTGTGTGTTTATTTACTGTAATTTACAGATTAATCATGGAAGGCATCTCGGGGAGACGCATGACATGATTAATCTAGGACTTATTGGCAGCTATGGGCTGCCAAAAACTCCTTATTACCCCGATTTGCCAACGCACCAGGGGAAATCGGGAAGAGCCGGGTACAGTCCTAGAACGGTCGCATATAATGTATGCGGCAATTCTGGGCGGCTGCTGACTGATATTGTTAGGCTGGGGGGCTCCCCATAACGTGGGGCTCCCCATCCTGAGAATACCAGCCTTCAGCCGTATGGCTTTATCTGGCTGGTATTAAAATTGGGGGGGGACCGCACGCCGGTTTTTTTTAATTATTTATTTATTTTACTGCACAGTATAGACACGCCCACCGGCTGCTGTGATTGGGTGGTGAGACAGCTGTCACTCAGCGTGGGGGGCGTGTGACTGCAACCAATCACAGGCGCCTGTGGGTGGGGAAAGCAGGGAATACGAGATTGCTTAATGAGCGGCCGGCATATTCAAAGTAATTGTTGCCGCGTATTCTCTGCACAGCTGTTCCTCGCCGCGCTGGTGATCGGGGAGCGGTATGAGCCGGGGGAAGAAAAAAAACAAGCGCCAATGTAAGTATGACTGAGAACAGCAGAAAAAAAGGTAAGTATACTGAATTTAGTTTAAAAAAAAACAAAAAATAAGATCACTAGTGTAAAAACGCACACGCACGAAACGTGCTGAACACAGACGTACTCCGTGTGCGGTACGTGCAGGCACGGACCCATTGAATAAAGCGGGTCCGTGCCTGCGTGCTGCCAGCCAAAAACGGACATGTGGTCCGTGTAGAAAAGCGCACACACGCACTTACCACACGGACACACGTTCCGTGTGATTTTACGTGTGTGCGCCATCTACCATAGAATAACATGGGTCTCCGTGTGTACGCGTCTCCGGTACGTGCAAATATGTACCGCACACGTACAAATTAAACGGATGTGTGTTGCGGGTCTAATGGAGTTTTTCCAATCCAAAACATTACACAATACTGTATTTCTCGTGTTGTACCCAATGGATATGAAATACTGTCAAATCTTAATTGAAGCATCTCCAAGTGTGCAGTTGCTTCACTCTGTTTACAGACGCTCAATGGTTGGCTCCAGAGGAGCTAGCATCAGTCTAAAGCCAACTAATTAGCTTGGTGAACCATCAAATTATTTGATTACTACAGATCTGAATGTCTGGAAATGCCTGAAATGTCATCCAATATGTACGGTTTAACAGTGGGTCAGCGATAGTCTGGAGAAGATTATCATTGGGTATATTAAAAATACCATAAATATAGTGATCCCAACACCAATAAAAACCAGAAAAAATGTTGAGGCCAATTGGTTCATGTATTCATGGCGTCAACATATTTCAAAGTACAGGGGTACGAATCAAGCGTCACCCCTTACCAACGGCACGGGAAGAAAACCTCGTATGTCAATAACTGTTAGTGGTAACACCAGCAAGCTAAATTAATTGGTAGACATATATAGCTTGCCGAACATGTATGTGATCACCATGGGGATAATATGCCACTAGACTCAATCGGTACTAATGCCCGAAGGCATGAATAAGTGCGATTATTTGCCCAGCTAATTATGCATATGTGACATGCCATCAAGGGAAAATTTAAACATAAATCATCACCTGACCCAATCGGTGTTAGTGCCAAAAGACAAGGGTGAAATGCAGTCTTTCACCCAGCTGATCATACATGTACAATAAACCATAGGAGGGACGAATTAAGCAGAGACATGTATCGTTAGTAATAATATCCAAAGGATGCTGACTCCCAAATGGATATCATATGCTAGATACCAACGAAAAGCATATAAGCAGAAAAAACGACACCTGTTTTTGTTCACCAAGGGTCAGCCACAACAGGGCCAGCTGTGGACTGCCCTTGTAAAGGCGGGAGTCATTGTGCATAATTATAGGGTCAGTTGAATCCCAAACAGGGCTGGTGACCAAGCCATGACTCCCTCCGTGCCGGTACGTGGACCAAACAACACGGGAGAACCTTGATCCATCCATGGGACGAAGGAATTGGGTGAGACTGTTCCACTCAAAGTGGCCTTGACTTTGTGTCGTTTTTTCTGCTTATATGCTTTTCGTTGGTATCTAGCATATGATATCCATTTGGGAGTCAGCATCCTTTGGATATTATTACTAATGATACATGTCTCTGCTTAATTCGTCCCTCCTATGGTTTATTGTACATGTATGATCAGCTGGGTGAAAGACTGCATTTCACCCTTGTCTTTTGGCACTAACACCGATTGGGTCAGGTGATGATTTATGTTTAAATTTTCCCTTGATGGCATGTCGCATATGCATAATTAGCTGGGCAAATAATCGCACTTATTCATGCCTTCGGGCATTAGTACCGATTGAGTCTAGTGGCATATTATCCCCATGGTGATCACATACATGTTCGGCAAGCTATATATGTCTACCAATTAATTTAGCTTGCTGGTGTTACCACTAACAGTTATTGACATACGAGGTTTTCTTCCCGTGCCGTTGGTAAGGGGTGACGCTTGATTCGTACCCCTGTACTTTGAAATATGTTGACGCCATGAATACATGAACCAATTGGCCTCAACATTTTTTCTGGTTTTTATTGGTGTTGGGATCACTATATTTATGGTATTTTTAATATACCCAATTAAAGGTTAAGTTTTATCTTCACATGTTGCTATATCTGCATTAACTGTACACGTTGGAATTTTTCTCTGATACCTACTGGTTTAGAATTTGCTACATTTAGAAGATTATCATTAGAGGATTGCATATATCTCCATGTGATAACCAATGATATCCTGACTTAGGTACCAGGGTGAAATCCCCAGACCTTATGTTGGTGCAAAGACATCTGGGATGTTCTCTGTGTAGGACAATGCCCGTCCTCATGTGGACAGAGGGTGTCGGCAGTTGCTAACTGACAAAGGCATTAATGGCATTGAGAATTGAGAACCTCAGACATGTATCACTTCATCCGATGCTGCCAAGCAACACCAAGTCTGCTCATTGATGATCAGATCCAGGTCCCGTAAAAGATCCAAGGACCCCATCAGTCGTCTCTGCTGATGGGAGATCATACAGGCACATGGGGATCATATAGACTAGGGTAAAATTAGGAGTTACTAATACAGTGGAACCTTGGATTAAGAGTAACTTTGTTTGAGAGCGTTTTGCAAGATAAAGCTTTCTAATAATGTGTAACTTCGTTTAACACTAGAACTACTGAGGTAGTCATTTTGACTACTTTGCACTATGTATTTCTATATAGGTGTCACGAGTCCAGTAGTTCTACTGATAAGAGCAATGCTTTGCAATAAGAGCAAATACTGACCGTGCACACTTCCGGATCAGTCCTTTCACTGCGTTCTGACCCGCTCTGGAGGTAAGTTTCTGTACATATGTACTGTATACAGTATACCATTGTACAGTACAGTATATACTATATAGCATGTCTATTAATTTGCATTTGTGGATACAGTATTGTACTGTTTCTGCTAACCAGTACAGCACATTGCTTGTACTTTAATCTGCCTGTGCAGTATTCCTACCCCACATTTGTTTAGTTCTGCCCTTTTGTGGAGAATAGATTTGTGGTGTTTGTGTATTGTGCTAGAAGATCATATTTACACATCATTTTTTTCTCTCTTCTGCACCTCCCGCATACCAACAATTTTATTGTAAGCTTACGTGCAGTTTAAATCTGTTTTGTATGTTTTTACTGTACAGTATTTTGTATTTGTGTACTGTAGTAATTTTATATGAATAGTACATTTTGTATTACTGTAATAAATTTGTATAAATACAGTAAATATTTTTGGGTTGTGGAACGAATTGTCTGTGTTTCAATTATTTCCTATGGGAAAATTTGCTTTGATATAAGAGTAACTTGGTTTAAGAGCACACTCCTGGAACCAATTATACTCAAACCAAGGTTCCACTGTATATCAAAAAGATTGACCCGCATATCCAACAGGTATAAACAGGTGCTAGCTAAAAATACAATTACAAAATACATGCAGCTGCACACTGAAATGCTAACAATAAATAAGGGAACTCTGGTATTGCATTATAACAATAGGAATATTTGAAGGAACCCCCCCCCCCCCCCCCCAAAACAAATGATACTTAGCTTATCTAAATGCACGTGAGCCCGGTCACCACAGCAAGGTTTATCTCTATATACCGGGAATCTAACGTGAAATGCCACTATCTGGGTTAAAAACCTACATGCCTGAGCAGCTGGGATCCAGCTATAGGCTCTTTTCCACTCGCGATTTCCTGGTGAGAGTGCGATACGATTAAAAAAAAAAAAGAAAGAAAAATCGGATTGCACTCGCACCAGTGTTAATCAATGAGACAGTTTCCTCTGTCCTGTTTTTTTGTCCACACAAATCAGGCTCTGTGCAATCGCAGCATGCTGCGTTTTGCACCGAGTCTCAGCTCATGTGTGTTTAAAATCGCACTGCACTCGCATGTTATGAGACTGCAGTGTAGTGCATGCAGACACAGACAGCCGAGGAGATGGGAGAAATTGCTCCCTCCATCTTCTCCGTAGCTGTGATGCGATCTCAAGATAGCATCACAGTCGCATGACCCTCGGCTGACACCGCAGCAGAGAGTCATTAGCATATCGCTTCCGATGTTCTCGCATCGGAAGTGGTACACAAGTGGAAAAGAGCCCTATAAAGGAGGATGGACACAACCTGGTTGCAGGGCGGAGTGCTCAATCAGAAAAAGATGCACTACAAATATATCAAAGAGACTTTTTTAGTGCATTTCTTTCTGATTGAGCATGACGCCCTGCAACCAGGCTGTGTTCATTCCCCTTTATAACTGTAGCCTAGCTGCTCAGACATGTAGGTTTTTAACCCAGATAGTGGCATTTCAAGTTGGAGTCCCGGTATACAGAGATTACCTTGCTGTGGTGACCGGGCTCACGTGCATTGGCCAATAGATAAGCTAAATATATCTTTTTTTCTCCAAATATTCCTATAGCAGTTATGCAATACCAGAGTTCCCTTATTCATTGTTAGCATTTTAGCGTGCAGCTGTATGTATTTTGTAATTAAGAGTTATGGTAATAAAAAGTTCCCAGATTGGACCGACCAGACTTCTTTTGTTTGAGTTTTTTTAGCAGCCAGTGACCATTGATATCATCCTCAACAAATGACAATTTATAAATTAAAGATATTCAATTTGAATGTTTCATTGAGAGGCTAATGTGTGATTTAAAAGCACCACTCCAGTGTTGTTCCTTTCTTTTGTTTTAAGTGCTGGAGAGGTGCTTTAAGGGTAAGAACGCACTTTGCTTTTTACCTGCTTTTTCAACTGCAGCGTTTAATGCCAAAATGGTTGTGTTCTGCTTTTCAAGCAAAGTCTATGGGAATTTGGGTTTCTTGTCCGCACTATGCAGTTCAAACTGCAGCCTTTTTGTTGCAGAACTTTGGTCAAAAACTCAGCTTTGCAGTGCAAAACCCAAATGGCAAAAACAATTGACATGTCAGTTGTTTTTGCCATTTGGGTTTTGCACTGCAAAGCTTAGTTTTTGACCAAAGTTCTGCAACAAAAAGGCTGCAGTTTGAACTGCAAAGTGCGGTCTAGAAAACCAAATTCCCATAGACTTTGCTTGAATAGAAGAACACATCCATTTTGGCATTAAACGCTGCAGTTGAAAAAGCAGCAAAAAAGCAGATAAAAAACAGGTAAAAAGCAAAGGGCGGTCGCACCCTAAATGTAAGTCCCCTGCTCAAAGTGGTATACTATGGAGTTTTCATGCTTTTTCGGCACCGCTCCAGTCCCACAGAGCCATCCTGTACCCGGAACCTCTGACTAGCCAGACGTCAGGTCACAAGTGCGCAATGCAACTTTATGACAACCAGAACGAGTCTCTAATAGAGGTACATTAAGTTGTGACCAACCAGTGCGCTCCATGACACACGGGTGATAAATGAAGATGCTGGAGGGTGAGCATAAAGCACCACTCCAGCAGTGCAATAAAAAAACAAAGCACTAGAGTGGTGCTTTAAGCATTTCTGGGTTTTGGTTTTTGCTTTCTCTTTTAGCAGTATATGCATGTTGTCTATAAGGATTGACTATACAGCATATATTGGACTCCCTTCAGTGCTTAATTTAATAAAAAAACATTTATAACATTTGTATCCATAGAATGCCAACATTAAACAGAGACAAAGAAGGGAATTTTGTTACTTACCGTAAATTCCTTTTCTTCTAGCTCTTATTGGGAGACCCAGACGATTGGGGTATAGCTACTGCCCTCTGGAGGCCACACAAAGCACTACATCAAAAGTGCAAGGCCCCTCCCCCTCTGGCTATACCCCCCCCGTGATATCACGGGTTCTCCAGTTTTAGTGCCAAAGCAAGAAGGAGGAAGCCAATAACTGGTTTAAACAAATTAACTCCGAATAACATCGGAGAACTGAAAAACCGTTCAACATGAACAACATGTGTACCCGCAAACAACAAAAAAACATCCCGAAGGACAACAGGGCGGGTGCTGGGTCTCCCAATAAGAGCTAGAAGAAAAGGAATTTACGGTAAGTAACAAAATTCCCTTCTTCTTCAGCGCTCTATTGGGAGACCCAGACGATTGGGACGTCCAAAAGCTGTCCCTGGGTGGGTAAAGAAATACCTCATGTTAGAGCTGCAAAACAGCCCTCCCCTACGGGGGTGTCACTGCCGCCTGCAGGACTCTTCTACCTAAGCTGGCATCCGCCGAAGCATAGGTATGCACCTGATAATGCTTGGTGAAAGTGTGCAGACTGGACCAGGTAGCTGCCTGGCACACCTGTTGAGCCGAAGCCTGGTGACGAAATGCCCAGGACGCACCCACGGCTCTGGTTGAGTGGGCTTTTAGCCCTGAAGGAACCGGAAGCCCCGCAGAACGGTAGGCCTCTAGAATTGGTTCTTTGATCCATCGAGCCAGGGTGGCTTTAGAAGCCTGCAACCCCTTGCGCGGACCAGCGACAAGGACAAAAAGTGCATCGGCACGGCGCATGGGCGACGTGCGGGAAATGTAGATTCTGAGTGCTCTCACCAGATCTAGCAAACGTAAGTCCTTTTCATACCGGTGAACCGGATGAGGACAAAAGGAAGGCAAGGATATATCCTGATTAAGATGAAACGAGGATACGACCTTAGGGAGAAACTCCGGAATGGGGCGCAGCACTACCTTGTCCTGGTGGAACACCAGGAAGGGAGCCTTGGATGACAGAGCTGCCAGCTCCGACACTCGCCGAAGCGATGTGATCGCAACAAGAAACGCCACTTTCTGTGACAGGCGAGAAAAGGAAACTTCCTTCAGAGGCTCGAAAGGCGGCTTCTGGAGAGCAACTAGTACCCTGTTCAGATCCCATGGATCTAACGGCCGCCTGTACGGGGGCACAATATGACAGACCCCCTGCAGGAACGTGCGCACCTTAGGAAGACGTGCTAGACGCTTCTGAAAAAACACGGATAGTGCCGAAACTTGCCCTTTAAGGGAGCTGAGCGACAAGCCCTTTTCTAACCCCGATTGCAGGAAGGAAAGAAACTTGGGCAATGCAAATGGCCAGGGAGACACTCCCTGAGCAGAGCACCAGGATAAGAAAATCTTCCACGTTCTGTGGTAGATCTTAGCCGAATTCGACTTTCTAGCTTGTCTCATTGTGGCAACGACTCCTTGAGATAATCCTGCAGATGCTAGGATCCAGGACTCAATGGCCACACAGTCAGGTTCAGGGCCGCAGAATTCTGATGGAAAAACGGCCCTTGGGACAGTAAGTCTGGTCGGTCTGGCAGTGACCACGGTCGACCGATCGTGAGATGCCACAGATCCGGATACCACGACCTCCTCGGCCAGTCTGGAGCGACGAGTATGATGCGGCTGCACTCGGATCTGATCTTGCGTAGCACTCTGGGCAAGAGCGCCAGAGGCGGAAACACGTATGGGAGCTGAAACTGCGACCAATCTTGAACCAAGGCGTCTGCCGCCAGAGCTCTTTGATCGCGCGACCTCGCCATGAATGCCGGGACCTTGTTGTTGTGCCGGGATGCCATTAGGTCGACGTCCGGCACTCCCCAGCGGCGACAGATTTCCTGAAACACGTCCGGGTGAAGGGACCATTCCCCTGCGTCCATGCCCTGGCGACTGAGGAAGTCTGCTTCCCAGTTTTCTACGCCTGGGATGTGAACCGCGGATATGGTGGATGCTGTGTCCTCCACCCACATTAGAATGCGCCGGACTTCTTGGAAGGCTTGCCGACTGCGCGTCCCTCCTTGGTGGTTGATGTATGCCACCGCTGTGGAGTTGTCCGATTGGATTCGGATCTGCTTCCCTTCCAGCCACTGTTGGAAGGCCAGTAGAGCAAGATACACTGCTCTGATCTCCAGAACATTGATCTGAAGGGTGGACTCCTGCGGAGTCCACGTCCCCTGAGCCCTGTGGTGGAGAAATACCGCTCCCCACCCTGACAGACTCGCATCTGTCGTGACTACTGCCCAGGATGGGGGCAGGAAGGATCTTCCCTGAGACAATGAGGTGGGAAGGAGCCACCATTGTAGGGAGTCCTTGGCCGTCTGGGAAAGCGAGACTTTCCTGTCCAGTGACGTTGACTTCCCGTCCCATTGGCGGAGAATGTCCCATTGAAGAGGGCGCAGATGAAATTGCGCAAAGGGAACTGCTTCCATGGCTGCCACCATCTTCCCTAGGAAATGCATGAGGCGCCGCAAGGGATGCAACTGGCCCTGCAGAAGAGATTGCACCCCTGTCTGTAGTGACCGCTGCTTGTTCAGCGGAAGCTTCACTATCGCTGCTAGAGTATGAAACTCCATGCCAAGATACGTTAGTGATTGAGTCGGTGATAGGATCGACTTTGGAAAGTTGATGATCCATCCGAAAGACTGTAGGGTCTCCAGCGTAGCATTCAGGCTGTGCTGACATGCCTCTTGAGAGGGAGCTTTGACCAATAAATCGTCTAGGTAAGGGATCACCGAGTGTCCCCGAGAGTGCAAGACTGCTACCACCGCCGCCATGACCTTGGTGAAGACCCGTGGGGCTGTCGCCAGACCAAATGGCAGAGCTACGAACTGAAAATGGTCGTCTTCTATCACAAAACGTAGAAAACGTTGATGTTCTGTAGCAATTGGCACGTGGAGATAAGCATCCTTGATGTCTATTGAGGCAAGGAAGTCTCCTCTGGACATTGAGGCAATGACAGAACGCAGGGTTTCCATCCGGAACTTCCTGGCGTGCACATGTTTGTTGAGCCGTTTTAGGTCCAGAACAGGACGGAACGAGCCGTCCTTTTTTGGAACCACAAAGAGATTGGAGTAAAACCCTTGCCCTTGTTCCTGAGGAGGGACTGGGATCACCACTCCTTCCGCTCTTAGGGAGTCCACCGCCTGCAGCAGAGCATCTGCTCGGTCTGGATGTGGGGAGGTTCTGAAGAACCGAGCTGGAGGACGAGAATTGAACTCGATTCTGTACCCGCGAGACAAAATGTCCGTCACCCACCGGTCTTTGACCTGTGACATCCAAATGCCGGAAAAGCGGGAGAGCCTGCCCCCGACCGGCGATGCGGAGGGAGGGGGCTGGAAGTCATGAGGTAGCCGCTTTGGAAGCGGTACCTCCATTTGCTTTCTTGGGGCGCGTGTGTGCCCGCCACGAATCTGAGTTTCTTTGCGTCCTCTGAGTCCCTTTGGACGAGGTAAATGGTGTCTTGCCCGAACCTCGAAAGGACTGAAACCTCTGCTGCCACTTTTTCTGCTGAGGTTTGGTTGTTCTGGGTTGTGGTAAAGAGGAGTCTTTACCCTTGGACTGCTTAATGATATCAGCCAATGGCTCGCCAAACAGTCTCTCTCTAGATAAAGGCAAACTGGTTAAACATTTTTTGGAACCAGCATCTGCTTTCCAGTCCTTTAACCACAAGGCTCTGCGCAAAACTACCGAATTGGCGGACGCCATTGAGGTGCGACTGGTAGATTCTAGGACCGCATTGATAGCGTAAGACGCAAACGCCGACATCTGCGTGGTAAGATGCGCCACTTGCGGCACTGCTGGATGTATGATAGCATCCACTTTTGCTAAGCCAGCTGAAATAGCCTGGAGTGCCCATACGGCTGCGAATGCCGGAGCAAACGACGCGCCGATAGCTTCATAGACAGATTTTAACCAAAGGTCCATCTGTCTGTCATTGGCATCTTTAAGTGAAGCGCCATCCTCCACTGCAACTATGGACCTAGCTGCGAGTTTGGAAATCGGGGGGTCTACCTTTGGACACTGTGTCCAGCGCTTGACCACCTCAGGGGGGAAAGGGAAACGCGTATCTTTAGATCGTTTAGAGAAACGCCTTTCTGGGTGAGCGTCGTGCTTCTGGATTGATTCTCTGAAGTCAGAGTGATCCAAGAAAGCACTCAATTTACGCTTGGGATAAAGGAAACGAAACTTCTCCTGCTCTGCCGCTGCCTCTTCTGCTGAAGGGGCTGGGGGAGAAATATCCAACAGCCTATTGATGGCTGAGATAAGGTCGTTTACCATGGCGTCCCCATCAGGGGTATCCAGGTTGAGAGGGGTTCCAGGAATGGATTCCTGATCACTCTCATCAGACACATCACCGGGAGACTGATTGCGCTGAGACCCTGAGCAATGTGATGACGTCGAGGGTCTTTCCCAGCGAGCTCGCTTAGGGTGGCTGGGGCTATCATCTGAGTCATAATCCTCGGCCTGTGAAGCCGGGGACCCCCCTGTGGGCTGGATTAATTCCAAGTGAGGGGGACCTGAGGACAGAGGCCTCGCCGTGCCCAAAGACTGAGCCCCATGCATAGATTGCAAGGTTTCAAGGATTTTTGCCATAGACAGAGACATATTATCAGCAAAAACTGCAAAGTCTGTCCCTGTCACCGGGGCAGAACTTACAAGCGTCTCAGCCTGGGTCACTACCTCTCCTGACTCCGGCTGGCGAAGCAGCACCGGGTCGGAGCATTGCACACAATGGGAGCCTGCTGGTAGATTAGCCCCACATGCAGCACACGCAGTACACACAGCCCTGGCCTTGGCAGCCTTGCGTTTTGAGGATGGCATGTTGCTGCTTCCACAGAGTGATCTGGGAGAGCAGCCAGAAGCGACCTCACAGTGCAAGAAAAACAATATCTATATATCTGTACACAGTACACCGATACACCGTGAGGCACTAGAGGGACCAGCACAGAAAAATCGCTTACCGCCCGCTTAAAAAGCGGGTGTGTGGTCGCCAGATAGCCCCTAGTCCAGGTCTCCCAGAGCCTTGCGTCCTTCCTCCAGCCAGACTGCATGTAATGGCTGCCGGCGTCCTGAGAGGAAGGGGGGCGGGCCCTGGGCGTTCCTGGCTAAGAGCGGGAAGCCTGCTTCCCTCTGTGCCTAGTGTGAGGGCTGGAGCATGTAAATCAGGCTCCAGCCCTCGTCGCTGCTAGCGAACAGCGTCTCTCCCCTACCCTGAATGACAGGGTGGGGGCGGGAACGAATCGGAGCTGCCGGCGTCCTAGGCCCAAAAAGCCGGGGACTCAATTTATAACCGCCGCCGCCGTAAAAGCGCGGACGGCGGATCCCCGGCGCACCACAAGTCACAGCAGCGCCGCCCGGTCCAGAGGGGGTCGGCGCTGCGTTCCCATACACAAAAAATCCCCCAGTAATCTGTAGGGACACTAACTCCAACGTTGCGGTCCCCGGCGCACTACAACACCCAGCCAGCCCGGAGTGTGTCTGTGCCTGCCGGGGACACAGAGTACCTGTATGATGCAGGGCCTGTCCCTGATCGTACTCCTGCTCCGAATCCATCAGGTTCTAATGGGTCTGTGGATGGAGCCCGGCGTCAGAGCTGAGAGGCCGGCAGGATCCCACTTCCACAGAGCCCTACAAGGGGATGTGGAAGGAAAACAGCATGTCAGGCTCCAGCCCTGTACCAGCAATAGGTACCTCAACCTTACAACACCATCCAGGGGTGAGAAGGGAGCATGCTGGGGACACTATATGTGTCCTCTTTTCTTCCATCCGAAATAGTCAGCAGCTACTGCTGACTAAAATCTGTGGAGCTATGCATGGAATGTCTGACCTCCTTCGCACACAAAGCTAAAACTGGAGAACCCGTGATATCACGGGGGGGGTATAGCCAGAGGGGGAGGGGCCTTGCACTTTTGATGTAGTGCTTTGTGTGGCCTCCAGAGGGCAGTAGCTATACCCCAATCGTCTGGGTCTCCCAATAGAGCGCTGAAGAAACACTGAAAATATCTTGTTGCCTCAATAAAAAAAAACCAAAAAAACAAAAACATACACTAAAATTTGAATTATAGATTTTTATTTTTTACAAAATGACAAACACCGACATAGATAAAAAGCATTGACCACCCAGTGATCACCCAATTTATGGCGTCTCTGTAAACAGAAACGGAAGTGATTGTGCTCCCTTCCATGTAGAAAATTATCACATTAAAAATGACATACTTTATACAAGTGCTAAAATGCTTAGTGTATAAATAGGTTTATTGCATAATAAAAAAATACACAGTGTTTAAATATTTAAAAAAAAACCCAGGAAAAGCTGAAAGGTTCGATTGCCTTATTTTCGGGCATATTTAATACAACGCGATTGTTCTGGTGAGGAACCTACAGAGCGGAAAAAGAAAAAAAAAAAGCATTAATTTCAATACATGTTTCCAAATTTACGTACAAATATTTTTAATATTTTTTAGAATTTTAACAGTACAAAGGCGTTCTAACATGCTTAGAGAGCGGAATGAGAGCAGGAACAAACATCCTTGTGACTAGTCCCTGCGCTCATTAGCATATCATAAAGGATATTTAGAAATACTTTTTCTAAAGATCTCTTTATCTATGCAAGTGTATACAGGGACAGTTAGGCAGGGATTAGCATTATGCTCCTAGAACAGCTCGTGGTTCTGGGGGCATATTGCACCTGACAAGTTCCCTTTAATTCATGTGTAGCTCTTCAGGAGTTCTAATACAACTAAAAAAAAAATAAAAATCCTGACAGCAGTTCTGAAGTATTTAAGGGGTGTGCTTTTTTTTAAAATGGCATCACTTTTGGGGAGTTTCCAATATGACCCCCCTCAAAGTCCATTTAAATCTGAATAGGTCCCAAAAAAAAAAAAAAAAAAAAAAAAAAAAAAATATAAAACTGGTTTTGTAAATTTCTTGAAAAATTAAAAGGAATTGCTGCTAATCTTAACCCATCTAAGATCCTAGCAAAATAAAACATTTGAAAAATTATGCAAATGTAAAGAAAAGTAGACATATGGATAATGTTATTTCTTAATTTTGTACATCATGACTAACTGGTTTACAGATATAAAAACTGAAAGTTTGAAAATTGCAAAAAAATTGTCACAATTTTTGCCCAAATTCCAATATTTTACAAATAAACTTAAAAAATATCGACCTAAATTAACCACTATAAAAGTATAATATGTTGAGGAAACAAAACAAAAAACAGCCTCAGAATCACTGGGATTTGTTGAAGCGTTCCAGAGTTATTACATCATAACTTGGCACTGGTTAGATTTTATATTTGGAGTGGTGAGGAAGGTCAAAATTGCCTGTGGGTAAGGGGTTAATTCAACTTACCATTCTGCACCCCGCCAAGTCTTCGCTGGACCAGCTCCAGATGTTGGATATACTCGGTAATAGAATGCTCCGGATCTTGAGAGGAATGGCGCGATCTTTCATGGGTGAGAGCTGGAGAGTGTCCCGTTCTGTATTCAAGAACATGAAACCACTCAGCTATCATTTCAGTTCTTAGAAACTAGAAACTAATAAACCATTCTTACTTACCCTTTTGGTGTCCAATAAGATGGCTTCAGGGATACTGTACCAACAGTTGTGTTAGGACTGTGGAATAGGCTAAACGGCAGGTCTCGCGTTGGAGGGGAATTCAGTGTTGTACCACCCAGCTGCTGCAAAACATCCATTCTGTTCACGGGAACTAAAAATGGAAACAAAGAAGGGAATTTTGTTTACTTACCGTAAATTCCTTTTCTTCTAGCTCCAATTGGGAGACCCAGACAGTAGTTTTAGTGGGTGTATAGCTACTGCCTCTGGAGGCCGCACAAAGAACTACACTTAAAAGTGTAAGGCCCCTCCCCTTCTGGCTATACACCCTCCCGTAGGAGTACGGATTCCTCAGTTTTAGTACCAAAGCAAGAAGGAGGAAAGCCAATAACAGTTTCAAAAACAAATTCAATCCGATAACAAGATCGGAGAACTTAAGAAACAACATGAACAACATGTGCACCCGAAAAACGAAACCCTAAGAACAAATAGGGCGGGTGCTGGGTCTCCCAATTGGAGCTAGAAGAAAAGGAATTTACGGTAAGTAAACAAAATTCCCTTCTTCTTTTTCGCTCCTAATTGGGAGACCCAGACAGTGGGACGTCCAAAAGCAGTCCCTGGGTGGGTAAAAAGATACCACATGAACGGGCTGTCAGACAGCCTCTTCCTACAGGTGGGCCACCGCCGCCTGAAGGACCTGTCTACCTAGGCTGGCATCTGCCGAAGCGTAGGTATGCACTTGATAGTGTTTGGTAAACGTGTGCAGACTCGACCAGGTAGCCGCCTGGCACACTTGCTGAGCCGTAGCCTGATGCCGCAATGCCCAGGACGCACCCACGGCTCTGGTAGAATGGGCCTTCAGTCCAGATGGAATCGGAAGCCCAGCAGAACGGTATGTGTGAAGAATTGGTTCCTTGATCCACCGCGCCAGGGTGGATTTGGAAGCTTGCGATCCCTTATGCTGACCAGCGACTAGGACAAAGAGCGCATCAGAACGGCGTAGAGACGCCGTGCGAGAAATGTAAATCCTGAGTGCTCTCACCAGGTCCAACAGATGTAAACCCTTTTCAAATTGGTGAACTGGATGCGGACACAAAGATGGTAAGGTGATATCCTGATTGAGATGAAAGGAAGAAACCACCTTGGGAGAAAACTCTGGAATTGGACGCAGTACTACCTTGTCTTGGTGAAACACCAGGAAGGGAGATTTGCAAGATAACGCCGCTAGCTCGGACACTCTTCGAAGAGACGTGACCGCCACAAGAAAAACTACCTTTTGTGAAAGCCGAGAAAGGGGAACCTCTTTCAAAGGCTCGAAAGGCGGCTTCTGGAGAGCAATGAGAACCTTGTTCAGATCCCAGGGTTCCAATGGCCGTCTGTAAGGAGGAACGATATGACAAACTCCTTGGAGAAACGTGCGTACTTTAGAAAGCCGTGCCAAGCGCTTCTGAAAGAATACGGATAGCGCGGAGACTTGACCCTTAAGCGAGCTAAGCGACAAACCTTTTTCCAACCCAGACTGCAGGAAGGAAAGAAAAATTGGCAATGCAAATGGCCAGGGAGAAAACCCTTGAGCCAAGCACCACGCTAAGAATATCTTCCACGTCCTGTGATAGATCTTAGCTGAGGATGGTTTTCTAGCCTGTCTCATTGTGGCAACAACTTCATGAGATAAACCTGAGGCCGCTAGGATCCAGGACTCAATGGCCACACAGTCAGGTTCAGGGCCGCAGAATTCAGATGGAAAAACGGCCCTTGAGACAGCAAATCTGGACGGTTTGGTAGTGTCCACGGTTGGCCTACCGTGAGATGCCACAGATCCGGGTACCACGACCTTCTTGGCCAATCTGGAGCGACGAGTATGGCTCGATGGCAGTCGGACTTGATTTTCCGGAGAACTCTGGGTAACAATGCTAGAGGTGGGAACACATAGGGGAGTCGGAATTGCGACCAATCCTGAACCAAGGCGTCTGCCGCCAGCGCTCGGTGATCGTGAGACCGTGCCATGAAAACTGGGACCTTGTTGTTGTGCCGTGACGCCATCAGATCGACGTCCGGCGTCCCCCAGCGGCAACAGATCTGCTGAAACACGTCCGGGTGAAGGGACCATTCTCCTGCGTCCATGCCCTGGCGACTGAGAAAGTCTGCTTCCCAGTTTTCCACGCCTGGGATGTGAACTGCGGATATGGTGGACGCTCTGCTTTCCACCCACGTCAAAATCCGCTGGACTTCTTGAAAAGCTTGGCGACTGCGTGTTCCCCCTTGGTGGTTGATGTACGCCACCGCCGTGGAATTGTCCGACTGAATCCGAATCTGCTTGCCTTCCAGCCATTGTTGGAAGGCTCGCAGGGCAAGATAGATTGCTCTGATTTCCAGAACATTGATCTGCAGGGTGGACTCTTCCTGAGTCCACGTCCCCTGAGCCCTGTGGTGGAGAAACACCGCTCCCCACCCTGATAGGCTCGCATCCGTCGTGACCACTGCCCAGGACGGGGGAAGGAACGACTTTCCCTGTGACAATGAGGTGGGGAGAAGCCACCAACGCAGAGAGTCCTTGGCAGTCTGAGAGAGGGAGACAGTCCTGTCGAGGGACGTCGATTTCCCATCCCATTGGCGTAGAATGTCCCATTGTAGAGGGCGCAGATGAAACTGCGCGAACGGGACTGCCTCCATTGCTGCTACCATCTTTCCTAGGAAATGCATGAGGCGCCTCAGTGAGTGCGACTGGCTCTGAAGGAGAGATTGCACTCCAGTCCGTAGCGAGCACTGCTTGTCCAGTGGAAGCCTCACTATCGCTGAGAGAGTATGAAACTCCATGCCAAGATAAGTCAGAGATTGGGTCGGGGTTAGATGAGACTTTGGAAAGTTGATAATCCACCCGAAACTCTGGAGAGTGTCTAGTGCCACCTTCAGACTGTGTTGGCATGCCTCTTGAGAGGGTGCCTTTATAAGCAGGTCGTCTAGATACGGGATGACCGAGTGACCCTGCGAGTGCAGAACAGCTACTACTGCTGCCATGACTTTGGTGAAGACCCGGGGGGCTGTTGCCAGACCGAAAGGTAACGCTACGAACTGCAGGTGTTCGTCGTGTATGACGAAGCGTAGGAAACGCTGATGCTCTGGTGCAAATCGGCACGTGGAGATACGCATCTTTGATATCTATTGATGCTAGAAAATCTCCTTGAGACATTGAGGCTATGACGGAGCGTAGGGATTCCATCCGGAACCTCCTGACTTTTACGTGTCTGTTGAGCAACTTTAGATCCAGGACGGGTCGATACGATCCGTCCTTTTTTGGGACCACAAACAGATTGGAGTAAAAACCGTGACCTTGTTCCTGAAGAGGGACGGAGGTCACCACTCCTTCCGCCTTTAGAGCGGCCACCGCCTGCAACAGAGCATCGGCTCGGTCTGGTGGTGGAGAAGTTCTGAAGAAACGAGTTGGCGGACGAGAACTGAACTCTATCCTGTACCCGTGAGACAGAATATCCCTCACCCAACGGTCTTTGACGCGTGACAGCCAAATGTCGCCAAAGTGGGAAAGCCTCCCACCGACCGCGGGTGTGGGAATCGGAGACCGCAAGTCAGGAGGACGCCGTCTTGGCAACGGTTCCTCCGGCTGTCCTTTTTGGGCGTGACTGAGACCTCCAAGAATCTGAGCGTCTCTGGTCTTTTTGAGTCTTTTTTGACGAGGCGAATTGGGACCTGCCCGGTCCTCGAAAGGACCGATAACCAGACTGACCCTTCCTCTGTTGGGGTTTGTTTTGTCTGTGTTGCGGTAAGGATGAGTCCTTACCCTTGGAGTGTTTGATGATTTCATCCAAACGCTCTCCAAACAATCGGTCACGAGAAAAAGGCAAATTGGTTAAGCACTTCTTGGAATGAGAATCTGCTTTCCAATGTCTCAACCACAGGGCCCTACGCAAAACAACGGAGTTGGCTGACGCCACTGCCGTGCGGCTTGTAGCGTCAAGAACAGCATTAATCGCGTACGACGCGAATGCCGCCATTTGCGAGGTCAATGGTGCTACCTGCGGGGCAAATGCACGTGTGACTGAGTCGACTCGCGCAAGCCCGGCTGAGATAGCTTGGAGTGCCCATACGGCCGCAAAAGAAGGCGCTAATGACGCTCCAATCGCTTCATAGATGGATTTCAGCCAGAGCTCCATCTGCCTGTCAGTGGCATCTTTAAGTGCCGCTCCATCTTCAACTGCAACCAAGGATCTAGCTGCAAGCCTGGAAATTGGAGGATCCACTTTTGGACACTGGGTCCAACCCTTGACCACCTCAGGGGGAAAAGGATAGCGTGTATCTTTAAGCCGTTTAGGAAAACGCCTTTCAGGATAAGCGTGGGGTTTCTGGATTGCGTCTCTAAAGTCAGCGTGGTCCAGAAAAGTGCTTAATGTACGCTTAGGGTATCTGAAATGGATTCTCTCGTGCTGCGAAGCTGACTCCTCTACAAGAGGAGCTGGTGGGGAAATATTTAACATCTTATTGATGTTACATATAAGATCATTAACTATGGCGTCACCATCTGGTGTATCTAGATTGAGAGCGGTCCCAGGATCAGAATCCTGATCAGTTACGTCCGCCTCATCACCCATAGATTCATCTCGCTGGGATCCTGACCATTGAGATGAATGTGAAGGCCCGTCATAGCGAGCCCGCTTAGGCTGCCCGGGGCCATCGTCCGAGTCAGAGTCTTCACCCTGAGGTGTATATGCCCGTCCCGGAGCTTGGAGGTAATTCAGCTGAGGGGGACCAGGGGGCAATGATTGCACAGTGTCCGTGGCCTGAAGTACAGGCCTAGCTCGCAATGTGTCAAGAATTTGTGACATAGTGAGAGACATTCTGTCAGCAAAAGCTGCAAACTCAGTTCCTGTCACCTGGACAGCATTCACAGGTGGTACACCCTGGGTCACGTCCAGCAGAGGTCCCGACTGTGCAAGCGCCGCAGGGGCCGAGCACTGCACACAATGGGGGTCCGTGGAGCCTGCCGGTAGAAAAGTCCCACATGCGGTGCAGGAAGCATATAATGTCTGTGCCTTGGCACCCTTGCGTTTTACGGACGACATGCTGCTGGCTCTCTGCAATGTGAGAGAGTCTATAGCCAAAGGGCGACCAGCGCTATGTAATACCAAGTATTTGTAGAAACAAAATACTAAGAATACTACTGGCACAAGAGGGGGTGAGCCCTGAGGGCTGCTTACCGCCCGCTGAATAGCGGGTAAGAGGCGCAGAATTCCTTGTCTGGGTCTCCCCGGCTCCCCTCTGCAGCTCAGCGTGTCAGCAGGAATGGCTGCCGGCGTCTGTGGAGAGGGGCGGTCCGTGGGAGTTTCCAAACAAAAGTGCGGGAAACAGTGTCCCCTCTGTGCCGATTGTGAGGGCTGGAGTATGTAAAAACGACTCCAGCCCTCGGCGCTGATGCACTGGCCAGCGTCCCGCCCCTCTCCTGACTGGCAGGTCTGGGGGCGGGAACGAACGGAAGCAGGCCGCAAAAGCCGGGGACTCGAGTTATCAGCGCGGCCGCCGTAAAAGCGCGGGCCGCGCTGAAGTCCCCGGCGCACCACAAGTGCCAGCCGCGCCGCAGTCCCAGCGGCCGGCGCGACCGATTCCCAGAAGTGTGCCTGCTTCAGCGAAGCTGAATGAGGCCATGGCACAAGCGCCGTAGCGCTGATGTCCCCCGGCGCACTACAACACCCAGCATGCTGCGGTGTGAGCGCCAAATGCACGGGGACACAGAGTACCTTGAGGAAGCAGGGCCATGTCCCTGATGTACTCCGCTCCATCCAGCATCTTCTCCAGGGGCTGTAGATGGAGCACGGTCTCAGTGCCTGGAGACCAGTAAATCCCACTTCACCCAGAGCCCTGTAAAAAGGGATGGGGAAGGAATCAGCATGTGGGCTCCTGCCGCCGTACCCGCAATGGGTACCTCAACCTTACAAACACCTCCGACATACAGTGGGGTGAGAAGGGAGCATATGCTGGGAGCCCTGTATGGGCCCTCTTTTCTTCCATCCGACATAGTCAGCAGCTGCTGCTGACTAAAAACAATGGAGCTATGCGTGCGTGTCTGACCTCCTGCGCACAAAGCTAAAACTGAGGAATCCGTACTCCTACGGGAGGGTGTATAGCCAGAAGGGGAGGGGCCTTACACTTTTAAGTGTAGTTCTTTGTGCGGCCTCCAGAGGCAGTAGCTATACACCCACTAAAACTACTGTCTGGGTCTCCCAATTAGGAGCGAAAAAGAAAGTATTCGTAACACTTTGTACAAGGAAAAAACAAGAACTCTTATCCCTCATATATTGATTTATCCCTCTTGTATATGGATTTATACACATTAACATGCATCTCATACCAGCTATCAGATCATAAATTAGTTGGAATAAAATACAGAAGAAATGTTTTTCTTCTTAGCATCCAGAGTAGCTTTTTTTTGTTTTTCCTCTAATTCTTCACTACAAATCTCTTTAGACAGAGTAGAATCTAATGCCTTAAATACTAGAATCCATACAGGACTATTCTGAAGTAAATAAAGCCAAAAGGGGACCACAATCTTAACAGAAATTCTTGAGGCTGAGCTCATGTAATCTGTGGTTTCTGTTTACATTTTATTGTTTAGTAAAGGGATCAAATTTAATTCTACGAAATTAGTTAAAGGGAACCTGTCATCAGGAAATTATACCCCAACTAAAGAAATGTGTGTAAGCATCTTGTAATACTTATGGAAAGCACACCTTTCTTGTAGTAATTAGTGTGAAAACTGTAGTGCAACCTATGTCTGAAGTATTAATCAAGTCCGTTGGGCGGACACTGCACTTACAACTTCATGCCAGTATCCTCATTTCCACATCCACCATTGGCTTTTAGTCTTTGAATGACAAGTCTCTCTTCCCCTGCATGAGTTATTGCACAGGCGCTTAATCATTGCTCGGCGTAGTCTGTGTGGTATACGCATAGTAAATGTCTTGACATTGCCAGTCTAAAAGATCTGCACATGCACTGCCCCCTCTGATGAAATGGTCTCAGGCAGGTGTCAAATTATTATCTGGGGTCATCTCAACAAAGGGGGCCGCACATGCACAGAGAGTGATGGCTATCGCTAGCAATCCACATCGCTCTCTCATCTGAGACGACCCCAGGAGAGGATTCCAGCACCTGTGCAAAAATCACTGCCTGGAGTCATCTCAGAGGAGGTAGCACATATGCAGATCAATAGACCATCTCTTGCTTGAGATATGCGCCTGCCCACTGCTGCTAAGGAGACAACTCTGGGCAATGACTCATAGTAAAATCCCTTTCTAGGAGCCTTTATTGGGGGACACAAGAACCCATGGTTGTAGGCTGCTGCAACTAGGCAATAGAAAAAAAATAAATAAAAAAATAGCACCTCAGCAAAGGTACACTCACCAAATGGCACAAAAGCAAAATCAGTTAAGAAATCAGTAGGAGAAGCAACGTAAAAGGAAGAACAAAAGTTAAGAATAACATTGTTGAAAACAACAAAACTTTATACAAAGGCAGGTGCTGTGTCCCCCAATGAAGGCTCAGAGAAAGAAGGATTTTTGTGTACTCACCGTAAAATCTTTCTCTGAGTCTTCATTGGGGGACACAGGACCGTGGGTGTATGCTGCTGTGACTAGGAGGCTGACACTAAGACAAAAAAGGTTAGCTCCTCCCTAGCAGTGTACACCCTGAGCCGGAGGCGGACTTAAATCAGTTTAGTGCACAAGCAGTAGGAGGAGAACAAAGAAGGGAATTTTGTTACTTACCGTAAATTCCTTTTCTTCTAGCTCTTATTGGGAGACCCAGACGATTGGGGTATAGCTACTGCCCTCCGGAGGCCACACAAAGCACTACACTAAAAAGTGCAAGGCCCCTCCCCCTCTGGCTATACCCCCCCGTGGTATCACGGGTTCTCCAGTTTTAGTGCCAAAGCAAGAAGGAGGAAGCCAATAACTGGTTTAAACAAATTAACTCCGAATAACGTCGGAGAACTGAAAAACCGTTCAACATGAACAACATGTGTACCCGCAAACAACCAAGAAATCCCGAAGGACAACAGGGCGGGTGCTGGGTCTCCCAATAAGAGCTAGAAGAAAAGGAATTTACGGTAAGTAACAAAATTCCCTTCTTCTTCAGCGCTCTATTGGGAGACCCAGACGATTGGGACGTCCAAAAGCTGTCCCTGGGTGGGTAAAGAGATACCTCATGTTAGAGCTGCAAAACAGCCCTCCCCTACGGGGAAATCACTGCCGCCTGCAGGACTCTTCTACCTAAGCTGGCATCCGCCGAAGCATAGGTATGCACCTGATAATGTTTGGTGAAAGTGTGCAGACTCGACCAGGTAGCTGCCTGGCACACCTGTTGAGCCGAAGCCTGGTGTCGTAGCGCCCAGGACGCACTCACGGCTCTGGTTGAATGGGCTTTCAGCCCTGAAAGAACCGGAAGCCCTGCAAAACGGTAGGCTTCCAGAATTGGTTCTTTGATCCATCGAGCCAGGGTGGCTTTAGAAGCCTGCAACCTCTTGCGCGTACCAGCGACAAGGGCATCGGAACGGCGTACGGGCGCCGTGCGGGAAATGTAGATTCTGAGTGCTCTCACCAGATCTAGCAAACGTAAATCATTCTCATACCGGTGAACCGGATGAGTGCAAAAGGACGGTAAGGAGATATCCTGATTAAGATGAAACGAGGATACTACCTTAGGGAGAAACTCCGGAATGATGCGCAGCACTACCTTGTCCTGGTGAAACACCAGGAAGGGAGCCTTGGATGACAGAGCTGCCAGCTCAGACACTCGCCGAAGCGATGTGATCGCAACGAGAAACGCCACCTTCTGTGACAGGCGAGAAAAGGAAACTTCCTTCAGAGGCTCGAAAGGCGGCTTCTGGAGAGCAACTAGAACCCTGTTCAGATCCCATGGATCCAACGGCCGCTTGTACGGGAGTACGATATGACAAACCCCCTGCGGGAACGTGCGCACCTTAGAAAGACGTGCTAGACGCTTCTGAAAAAACACGGATAGTGCTGAGACTTGCCCTTTGAGGGAGTCTAGCGACAAGCCCTTTTCTAACTCCTCTTGTAGGAAGGAAAGAAAGATAGGCAATGCAAATGGCCAGGGAGACACTCCCTGAGTAGAGCACCAGATTAAGAAAATCTTCCACGTTCTGTGGTAGATCTTAGCAGACGTGGGCGTCCTAGCCTGTCTCATGGTGGCAACGACCCCTTGGGATAATCCTGAAGACGCTAGGATCCAGGACACACAAGCCACACAGTCAGGTTCAGGGCCGCAGAATTCCGATGGAGAAAACGGCCAATGAGACAGTAAGTCTGGTCGGTCTGGTAGTGACCCCGGTCGGCCGACCGTGAGATGCCACAGATCCGGGTACCACGATCTCCTCGGCCAGTCTGGTGCGACGAGTATGACGCGGCTGCAATCGGATCTGATTTTTGCGCAGTACTCTGGGCAAGAGTGCCAGAGGTGGAAACACATATGTGAGCCGGAACTGCGACCAATCTTGCACTAAGGCGTCTGCCGCCAGAGCTCTGTGATCGCGCGATCGTGCCATAAATGCCGGGACCTTGTTGGTATGCCGAGACGCCATTAGGTCGACGTCCGGCCCCCCCCCAGCGGCAACAGATTTCCTGAAACACGTCCGGGTGAAGGGACCATTCCCCCGCGTCCATGCCCTGGCGACTGAGGAAGTCTGCTTCCCAGTTTTCTACGCCCGGGATGTGAACTGCGGATATGGTGGATGCTGTGTCCTCCACCCACATGAGGATTCGCCGGACTTCCTGGAAGGCTGCTGACTGCGTGTCCCTCCTTGGTGGTTGATGTATGCCACCGCTGTGGAGATGTCCGACTGGATTCGGATCTGCTCCCTTCTAGCCACTTTTGGAAAGCTAATAGGGTAAGATACCCTGCCCCGATTTCCAGCACATCGAACTGAAGGGTGGACTCCTGCTGAGTCCCCGTCCCCTGAGCCATGTGGCGGAGACAAACTGCTCCCCACCCTGACAGACTCGTATCTGTCGTGACCACTGCCCAGGATGGGGGCTATGGCAATGAGGTGGGAATAAGCCACTATTGCAGAGAGTCCTCGGCCGTCAGGGAAAGGGAGACTTCCCGTCCAGGGAGGTTGACTGCCCATCCCATTGGCGGAGAATGTCCCATTGCCGTTGGCGCAGATGAAACTGCGCAAAGAGAACTGCCTCGATGGCTGCCACCATCTTCCTTAGGAAGTGCATGAGGCGCCTTAAGGGGTGCGACTGGCCTTGAAGGAGAGACTGCACCTCTGTCCGCAGTGAACGCTGCTGGTTCAGCGGAAGCTTCACTATGGCTGATAGAGTATGAAACTCCATGCCGAGATACGTTAGTGATTGAGTCGGAGACAGATTTGACCTTGCCAAATTGATGATCCACTCGAAAGTCTGGAGAGTCTCCAGCGTAACATTCAGGCTGCGTTGGCATGCCTCGAGGGAGGTTGCTTTGACGAGTAGATCGTCCAAGTACGGAATCACCGGGTGTCCGTGAGAGTGCAAGACTGCTACCACTGCTGCCATGACCTTGGTGCCCACCCGTGGGGCTGTCGCCAGACTGAATGGCAGAGCTACGAACAGAAGATGTTCGTCTCCTATCACAAAACGTAGAAAACGTTGGTGCTCCGTAGCAATTGGCACGTGGAGATAGGCATCTTTGATGTCTGTTGAGGCAAGGAAGTCTCCTCGAGACATTGAGGCAATGACGGATCGGAGGGATCCCATCCGGAACCGCCTGGCGTTCGCATGCTCGTTGAGCAGTTTCAGAACCAGAACAGGACGGAAGGAACCGTCCATTTTTGGAGCCACAAAGAGATTGGAGTACAGACCCTCGCCCTCGTTCCTGAGGGGGGACAGGGATCACCACTCCTTCTGCTCTTAGAGCGTCCACCGCCTGCAGCAGGGCATCTGCTCGGTGGAGAGGTGGGGCCGTTCTGAAGAATGGAGTCGGAGGACGAGAACAGAACACTGTCCTGTGCACGTGAGCACAATGTCCGTCACCCACCGGTCAGTGACCTGTGGCAGCTAAATGTCGCCAAAGGCGGGGGAGTCTGCCATCAACCGCGGATGCGGAGAGAGAGAGAGAGAGCTGAGAGTCCTGAGGAGACCGCCTTGGTAGCGGTTCCTCCGACTGCCTTCCTTGGGCGAGATTGAGCCCGGCCGGAATCTGAGCCCGTCTGAGGTTTTGTAGCCCTTTTGCACGAGGACAATTGGGACCTGCCGGAGCTTGGGAAGGACCGAAACCTCGACTGTACTTTTAGGACAGTATTAACAGGGTAAGTCGCAGTGCAGACATTGCGGGGTTACGGACGCCTCTGCGGTACAGATGTCCCTGCTCAAGGTCAGCTGCGCAAGAACAGCAGAAAAGGTTAGGTTGCCAATACGGCTGTGGATGCCGGAGCTACCGACACGCCGATAGCCTCCTAGACAGATTTCAACCAGAGTCCATCTGTCTGTGAATGGCATCTTTAAGTGAAGCCCCATCTCCAGTGCAACTATGGCTCTATATGCAAGCCTGGAGATTGGAGAATCCACCTTTGGACCCTGGGTCCAGCGCTGACCACGTCAGGGGAAAAAAGGGATAACGTGTATCCTAAAAACGTTTGGAGAAGACGCTTATCTGGTAAGCGTGGTGTTCCTGGACTGCTTCTCTGAAGTCAGCGTGGCCAGAAAAATACTCAATATCTGCGTGAGACACTGAAAAGGAACTTCTCCTGTTCGTCTCCTATCTCCACTGGGGGAGCTGAGGGAGAAAGATCCAACCTTCCATTGATGGACGGTATAGGATCATTCCGTATGGCGTTACCACCCGGTGTATCCGGATTGAGAGCGATGTCAGTATCAAAGCCCTGAAGAGCTGCCTTTTGGTCAAGTAGATTGCCCATGGGTGCAAGTCTCTATATTATGACTACTCCGTCCCTGTCCATGGACAGGGTTGACAGGAGGTTTCTTTGGCCACAACTAGTAGAGCCCCGGCAGACGAAGTGCTAGAGACCCCGGCAGACGACGTGCTACAGGGGAGCATGCACACAATGGGACGGTGTCATGAACAGCATCCCATGTAGTAAAAACAGCACTGAAATCTGTGTTGCTTTTTTGCCGCTGCCGACTAGCTATCTAGAAGTATATAGCCAAGATTGGTGACCGTACATTGCAATGTATAGCATACAGGCATAAAGTACAAATGACCACTGCAGCACAAGCAATACAAGCAGCATAGAAGCCTGTGCCCTGGCACCCCTGCTCTTCTGCTGCTGTATACTAGTCATCTAGGGGAATATAGTCCAGAAGAGTGACCCTACAGTGCAATGTATAGCATACAAGCACAAGTACAAATGAACACTGCAGCACATGCAATCCAAGCAGCATAGAAGCCTGTGCCCTGGCACCTCTGCTCTTCTGCTGCTGTAGACTGGTCATCTAGGGGAATATAGCCCAGAAGAGTGACCATACAGTGCAATGTATAGCATACAAGCACAAGTACAAATGCACACTGCAGCCCATGCAATACAAGCAGCATAGAAAAAAACCTGTGCCCCAGCACCCTTGGTTTTCTGCTGCTGTAGTCTAGCCATTCCAGAAGAATATAGCTAAGACTAGCGACTGTACAGTGCAATGTATAGCATATCAGCATAAACACAAATGAACACCTCAGTCGTGCAAAACAAGCAGCCTAGAAAGCCTGTGCTTTAGCACACCTGCTTTCCTGCTGCTGATGTGTCGCTCCCCAAGCGGGCATATAGCGACCTATGTAGTTAAAAACAACACATGTATACACTGCAGTTATATCGTGGTCAGCACTATGTGTGCCTCTTACCGCCCGCCTATAAGCGGGTGTATGATCGCCACCGTCCTGCCTTGGAGCCGAAAGTCCGAGCTCTGCAGTAATGGCTGCCGGCTTCTTCCCCAGCTCGTGTGAGTAGGGGCGGGCCGTGGGCGTGCCCCCAAGGCAGAGCGGGAATCCGGCGTCCGACAGAGTGCAGTGAGAGGGCTGGAGCATGTAAAAAGGCTCCAGCCCTCGGCGCTGCTGATTGCTCAGCGCCTGTCCCCTTCCCTGAGTGACAGGGAGGGGGCGGGAACGAAGCGGCACTAGGCCGCAGAAGCCGGGGACCGGAGTTATAAGCGCCGCCGCCGTAAAAGCGCGGTCGGCGCCCAGTCCCCGGCGAACTACAAGTCCCAGCCGCGCCGCCGCTCCCGGAGCGTCCGGCGCGGTAGTTCCCAAAACACAAAGTCACTCAGCAAAGCTGCAGTGACTGTAACCCTTTACTGTCCCCGGCGCACTAGCACACCCAGCAAGTCTGGAGTGTGCTGTGCCTGTGTGTACGGGGACACAGAGTACCTGTAATGGTGCAGGGCCATGTCCCTGAACGGTACTCCAGCTCCGTATCCAGCAGGTTCAAATGGGTCTGTGGATGGAGCCCGGCGTCAGAGCTTTGAGGCCGGCAGGATCCCACTTCCTCAGAGCCCCTCAGGGGGATGTGGAAGGAAAGCAGCATGTGGGCTCCAGCCTCCGTACCAGCAATAGGTACCTCAACCTTACAACACCATCCAGGGGTGAGAAGGGAGCATGCTGGGGACACTATATGTGTCCTCTTTTCTTCCATCCGAAATAGTCAGCAGCTACTGCTGACTAAAATCTGTGGAGCTATGCGTGGATGTCTGACCTCCTTCGCACACAAAGCTAAAACTGGAGAACCCGTGATACCACGGGGGGGTATAGCCAGAGGGGGAGGGGCCTTGCACTTTTTAGTGTAGTGCTTTGTGTGGCCTCCGGAGGGCAGTAGCTATACCCCAATCGTCTGGGTCTCCCAATAGAGCGCTGAAGAAAACACAACCATACATAACACAAGGTAATAACTTCAACAAAGTAGCCGTGCGACCCGAGTCCAGGGAACACGGGCCACTGAGATAGACAGTCAATATGTAACAAAACAAGCAGGGTGGGTGCTGTGTCCCCCAATGAAGACTCAGAGAAGAAGGGAATTTTGTTTACTTACCGTAAATTCCTTTTCTTCTAGCTCCAATTGGGAGACCCAGACCATTGGGTGTATAGCTATGCCTCCGGAGGCCACAGAAAGTATTACACTAAAAGTGTAACGCCCCTCCCCTTCTGCCTATACACCCCCCGTGCTCACGGGCTCCTCAGTTTTGGTGCAAAAGCAAGAAGGAGGAAAAAATTATAAATTGGTTTAAAGAAAATTCAATCCGAAGGAATATCGGAGAACTGAAACCATTCAACATGAACAACATGTGTACACAAAAAACAGGGGCGGGTGCTGGGTCTCCCAATTGGAGCTAGAAGAAAAGGAATTTACGGTAAGTAAACAAAATTCCCTTCTTTGTCGCTCCATTGGGAGACCCAGACCATTGGGACGTCCAAAAGCAGTCCCTGGGTGGGTAAATAATACCTCATAATAGAGCCGTAAACGGCTCCGTCCTACAGGTGGGCAACCGCCGCCTGAAGGACTCGCCTACCTAGGCTGGCATCTGCCGAAGCATAGGTATGCACCTGATAGTGTTTCGTGAAAGTGTGCAGGCTCGACCAGGTAGCTGCCTGACACACCTGCTGAGCCGTAGCCTGGTGCCGCAAGGCCCAGGACGCTCCCACGGCCCTGGTAGAATGGGCCTTCAGCCCTGAGGGAACCGGAAGCCCCGAGGAACGATAAGCCTCGAGAATTGGTTCTTTGATCCACCGAGCCAGGGTTGATCTGGAAGCTTGTGTCCCTTTACGCTGGCCAGCAACAAGGACAAAGAGCATCGGAGCGGCGCAGGGGCGCCGTACGAGAAATGTAGAATCTGAGTGCTCTCACCAGATCTAACAAGTGCAAATCCTTTTCACATTGGTGAACTGGATGAGGACAAAAAGAGGGTAAGGAGATATCCTGATTGAGATGAAAGGGGGATACCACCTTAGGGAGAAATTCCGGAACCGGACGCAGAACCACCTTGTCCTGGTGAAACACCAGGAAGGGGGCTTTGCATGACAGTGCAGCTAGCTCAGACACTCTCCGAAGTGAAGTGACGGCTACTAGGAAAACCACCTTCTGCGAAAGGCGTGAGAGAGAGATATCCCTCATTGGCTCGAACGGTGGTTTCTGAAGAACCATCAGCACCCTGTTCAGATCCCAGGGTTCTAACGGACGCTTGTAAGGAGGGACGATGTGACAAACCCCCTGCAGGAACGTGCGTACCTGTGGAAGTCTGGCTAGGCGCTTCTGAAAAAAGACAGAGAGCGCAGAGACTTGTCCCTTAAGGGAGCCAAGCGACAAACCCTTTTCCAATCCGGATTGAAGGAAGGACAGAAAAGTGGGCAAGGTAAACGGCCAGGGAGAAAAACCCTGAGCAGAGCACCACGACAGGAATATTTTCCACGTCCTGTGGTAGATCTTGGCGGACGTTGGTTTCCTAGCCTGTCTCATAGTGGCAATGACCTCTTGAGATAATCCTGAAGACGCTAGGATCCAGGACTCAATGGCCACACAGTCAGGTTGAGGGCCGCAGAATTCAGATGGAAAAACGGCCCTTGAGACAGCAAGTCTGGTCGGTCTGGTAGTGCCCACGGTTGGCCGACCGTGAGATGCCACAGATCCGGGTACCACGACCTCCTCGGCCAGTCTGGAGCGACGAGGATGGCGCGGCGGCAGTCGGCCCTGATCTTGCGTAACACTCTGGGCAACAGTGCCAGAGGAGGAAACCCATAAGGGAGTTGAAACTGCGACCAATCCTGAACTAAGGCGTCTGCCGCCAGAGCTCTGTGATCTTGAGACCGTGCCATGAATGTCGGGACCTTGTTGTTGTGCCGGGACGCCATTAGGTCGACGTCCGGCGTGCCCCAGCGGCAACAGATCTCCTGAAACACGTCCGGGTGAAGGGACCATTCCCCTGCGTCCATGCCCTGGCGACTGAGAAAGTCTGCTTCCCAGTTTTCTACGCCCGGGATGTGAACTGCGGATATGGTGGAGGCTGTGACTTCCACCCACAGCAGAATCCGCCGGACTTCCTGGAAGGCTTGCCGACTGCGTGTCCCGCCTTGGTGGTTGATGTATGCCACCGCTGTGGAGTTGTCCGACTGAATTCGGATCTGTTTGCCTTCCAGCCACGGCTGGAACGCCTTTAGGGCAAGATACACTGCCCTTATCTCCAGAACATTGATCTGAAGGGAGGACTCTGTCTGAGTCCAAGTCCCCTGAGCCCTGTGGTGGAGAAAGACCGCTCCCCACCCTGACAGGCTCGCGTCCGTCGTGACCACCGCCCAGGATGGGGGCAGGAAGGATTTCCCCTTCGACAGAGAAGTGGGGAGGAGCCACCACTGAAGGGAAGCTTTGGCTGCCCGAGAAAGGGAGACGTTCCTGTCGAGGGACGTCGACTTCCTGTCCCATTTGCGGAGAATGTCCCATTGAAGTGGGCGCAGATGAAACTGCGCAAAAGGAACTGCCTCCATTGCTGCCACCATCTTCCCTAGGAAGTGCATGAGGCGCCTCAGGGGGTGTGACTGACCTTGAAGGAGAGATTGCACCCCTGTCTGTAGTGAACGCTGTTTGTTCAGCGGAAGCTTCACTATCGCTGAGAGAGTATGAAACTCCATGCCAAAATATGTCAGTGATTGGGCCGGTGTCAGATTTGACTTTGGAAAATTGATGATCCACCCGAAACTCTGGAGAGTTTCCAGAGCAATGTTCAGGCTGTGTTGGCATGCCCCTTGAGAGGGTGCCTTGACAAGGAGATCGTCTAAGTAAGGGATCACCGAGTGTCCCTGAGAGTGTAGGATTGCCACCACTGTTGCCATGACCTTGGTGAAGACCCGTGGGGCTGTCGCCAGGCCGAAAGGCAGTGCCACGAACTGAAGGTGTTCGTCCCCTATGGCGAAACGCAGGAAGCGCTGATGCTCTGGTGCAATCGGTGCGTGGAGATAAGCATCTTTGATGTCTATTGATCCCAGGAAATCTCCTTGGGACATTGAGGCGATGACGGAGCGGAGCGATTCCATCCGGAACCGCCTGGTTTTCACATGCTTGTTGAGCAGTTTTAGGTCCAGAACGGGACGGAAGGATCCGTCCTTTTTTGGCACCACGAACAAGTTGGAGTAAAAACCGTGACCCCGTTGCTGAAGAGGAACCGGGATCACCACTCCTTCCGCCTTCAGGGTGCCCACCGCCTGCAGAAGAGCCTCGGCTCTGTCGGGGGGCGGAGATGTTCTGAAGAAACGAGTCGGAGGACGAGAGCTGAACTCTATCCTGTAACCTTGAGATAGAATGTCTCTCACCCATCGGTCTTTTACTTGTGGCAGCCAGGCGTCGCAAAAGCGGGAGAGCCTGCCACCGACCGAGGATGCGGTTTGAGGAGGCCGAAAGTCATGAGGAGGCCGCTTTGGGAGCGGTTCCTCCGGCGGTCTTTTTAGGACGTGACTTAGACCGCCATGCATCGGAGTTCCTCTGATCTTTCTGAGGCCTTTTGGACGAGGAAAATTGAGACCTGCCCGCGGTCCGAAAGGACCGAAACCTCGATTGTACCTTCCGTGGTTGAGGTCTGTTTGGTTTGGACTGGGGTAAGGATGAATTCTTTCCCTTGGATTGTTTAATGATTTCATCCAATCGCTCACCAAACAAGCGGTCGCCAGACAATGGCAGACCGGTTAGGAACTTTTTGGAAGCAGAGTCTGCCTTCCATTCACGTAGCCACATGGCCCTGCGGAGTACCACCGAATTGGCGGATGCCACCGCCGTACGGCTCGCCGAGTCCAGGATCGCATTAATGGCGTAGGACGCAAACGCCGACGCCTGAGTGGTTAAGGACACCACTTGCGGGGCAGATGTACGAGTTACTGCATTAATCTGCGCCTGACAAGCTGAGATAGCTTGGAGTGCCCATACGGCTGCGAATGCTGGAGCAAAAGACGCGCCGATAGCTTCATAGATGGATTTCAACCATAGTTCCATCTGTCTGTCAGTGGCATCTTTGAGTGAAGCCCCATCTTCCACTGCAACTATGGATCTAGCCGCCAGTCTGGAGATTGGAGGATCCACCTTAGGACACAGAGTCCAGCCCTTGACAACCTCGGGGGGGGAAGGGATAACGTGTGTCTTTAAGGTGCTTGGAAAAACGCTTGTCTGGACAGTCTCGGTTTTTCTGGATTGCCTCTCTGAAGTCAGAGTGATCCAGAAACATATTTAATGTACGCTTGGGAAACCTGAAACGGAATTTCTCCTGAGAAGCAGACTCCTCAACTGGAGGAGCTGGGGGAGAAATATCCAACACCTGATTGATGGTCGCTATAAGGTCATTCACTACTGCGTCACCTTCAGGTGTATCTAGGTTGAGAGCGGCTTCAGGATCAGAATCCTGATCTGATACCTCCGCTTCATCCTCCAGAGAGTCCCCCTGCTGGGACCCTGAACAGTGTGATGAAGTGGAGGGAATTTCCCAGCGACCCCGCTTGGGCGGCCTGGGACTGCGGTCCGTGTCAGAGACCTCACCCTGGGACCTATGGGATACCCCAGGGGCACTTTGCTGTTCCAATTGAGGGGGACCAGGGGTCCAGGATTGGATAGTGCCCGGGGCCTGAATCACCGGTCTGGACTGCAATGCTTCCAGTATTTTAGCAGACCATTTATCCATACTCTCAGACAGTTTGTCAGCAAAGGCTACAAACTCCGTCCCTGTCACCTGGACAGTGGTAGCAGGTCGTTCCACCTGGGCCACCAGTCGCAGAGGCTCCGGCTGAGTAAGTGCCACAGGGGCCGAGCATTGCACACAATGAGGGTCAGTGGAACCTGCCGGTAGTACAGCTGTACATGAGGTACATGTTGCAAAGTACGCCTGTGCTTTGGCACCCTTGCTTTTTGCGGATGACATGTTGTCTCCTCTGAGAACAACCAGGAGGGTATATAGCCAAAAATCAACAGAGCGACCGTACAGTGCAAATGTATAGCCTATATATATATATATATATATATATATATATATATATATATATATATATATATATATATATATATATATATATATATATATATATATATATATATATATATATATATATATATATATATATATATATATATATATATATATATATCTATATCTATATATCTATCTATATATATATATATATTACACACACTTCGGTACTCAGTGGGGCCAGCACCACAGGTGCTGCTTACCGACCGCTCAGAGCGGTTGTGTGATCACCAGATTCCCTGCCTGGGTCTCCCTGTGTTGTCTCTCCTCTCCAGCGTCTGAATCGCTGACAGGAATGGCTGCCGGCGTTCTGTGGGGAGGAGGAGACCGTGGGCGTGCCCAAGAAAAGTGCGGGAATCTAGTGCCCCAGTGTACTGAGTGAGGAGGGAGGAGGATACTAATGTATGCTCCAGCCCTCAGCGCTGACGATCTGTGCAGCGTCCCGCCCTTCCCCTGACTGGGCGGCCTGTGGGCGGGAATATACGACACTAGGCCACAGAAGCCGGGGACTAAAGTTAAAAGCGCGGTCGGCAATAAGCGCGGCCGCGCGGTAGTTCCCGGCGCACTAACACACCCAGCAGTGCTGCAATGTGTATGTCACAAGCGCTCCATGCGCGGTAGTCCCCGGCGCACTAACACACCCAGCAGTGCTGCAATGTGTATGGCACAAGCGCTCCATGCGCGGTAGTCCCCGGCGCACTAACACACCCAGCAGTGCTGTAATGTGTATGGCACCAGCGCTCCATGCGCGGTCCCCACGGGGACACGGAGTACCTCATAGTAGCAGGGCCTTGTCCCTGACGATACCCAGCTCCTATCCTGCAGATTCCCAGGGGCTGCGGAGGGAGCACGGTCCCAGTGCCTGGAGACCGATCCAGATCCCACTTCACCCAGAGCCCATTAAGGGATGGGGAAGGAAAACAGCATGTGGCTCCTGCCTGTGTACCCGCAATGGGTACCTCAACCTTAACAACACCGCCGACAAAGTGGGGTGAGAAGGGAGCATGCTGGGGGCCCTGTTATGGGCCCTCTTTTCTTCCATCCGACCTAGTCAGCAGCTGCTGCTGACTAAGTTGTGGAGCTTATGCGTGGATGTCAGCCTCCTTCGCACAAAGCATAAAAACTGAGGAGCCCGTGAGCACGGGGGGTGTATAGGCAGAAGGGGAGGGGCGTTACACTTTTAGTGTAATACTTTGTGTGGCCTCCGGAGGCATAGCTATACACCCAATGGTCTGGGTCTCCCAATGGAGCGACAAAGAAAAATTTTACGGTGAGTACACAAAAATCCTTCTCTTTCGTTTCATTGAGGGACACAGGACCGTGGGACGTCCAAAAGCAGTCCCTGGGTGGGGAGCGGCAAGCCCCGCGGATAGGAAGGAAAACGGCCTCCCTCGGCGGGCTTGCCCAAGAAGTGAATGTACCCGCCTTGTACAGGTGTGCTACTGCCACCTGCAAAAGCTATTTCGCAAGACTGGCCTCTGCCGATGCTTGGGTGTGAACCTGGTAGAAGTTGTTAAAGGAATGCAGACTAGACCAGGCGGCGGTGCTACGGACCTGGTCGGCCGACGTCTAATGCGTAAATCGGCCAAAAAGGTTCCCACTGCATTAGTAGACTGCACCTTTACTGCCCGTGGTGGAGATCTGTCCTTTATCCAAGAGGCCTCGGAAATGGCGGAACGGATCCATCTGGCAATAGAGGCCCTGGGTACCAGCATGTCCCTTTTGGGTCCGGATGGGATGATGAACAGCACGACAGTTTCACGGGAAGGTGCGGTCCTGTAGGCACAGAGTGTGAGGGCTCGCACCAGGTCCAGAGTATGAAAGACCTTCTTGAGGCTGTGAGAAGGACCAGGACCGGAGGACAGAGAAAACAAACTCTTCATTTGACTGGAATAGCGAGACCGCCCTAGGCAGAAGGGAGGGAGCCGGCCCGAGCACGACCTTGTCCTGGAGACAAATCCGAAAAGGGGTAAGTACCAAAAGACCCTGTAGCTCTGACGTACTTCGCAGAGAAGTGATGGCAACGAGGATGGACAAATCCCTGAATGAAGGCCTTGATCCGTGGACGAGAAGCAAGAGACTTCTGAAACAGGATTGACAGAGCCGACACTTGGCTTTTTAAGTGTGGAGAATGTGAGACTCGCATCTAGACCTGCCTTGATGGGAGGGAGAAAAGATGCTGTGTTCTTCAGATCACCGAAGGAAGAACGCTCCCCGTGCGGTAGTGGATTCTCGCAGAAGATAGAAACCTGACTGTAATTGTCTGTATTAACTCTGTCGAAAAGCCTGCCTGAGGTATTACCCAGGGTACAGTAGCCAGACTGTCAAATTTTAGGACCTCTGGGTTCTCGCAGGAGAGACAGAGAGAAGGCTCTGCCAACAAGGAGCTGGACGGTTTGGAAGGCGTCCCGGGAGGACAGCGTGGGTCCTGAAGAAGTTCCGCGAACCATGCTAGTCTGGGCCCCTCTGGAGCCATTAGAATGGCTGGAAATCCTTCCGCCCTGATGTTCTTAAGAACCTTCGGGATCAGGGGCCGCAGTGGCAAGAAGTACGGGGGCCTGCACTGGGTCCACACGTCGAACCCTAGCGGCAGGTGGTCGTGGTAGCCCGCGATGAACCATGGAACCTGCCAGTCGAATCGGGAGGTCATTAGGACCACCTTCGGAGTCTTATCTGCCGCCGATCTGGTTGAGGCTTTCCCTGTTGAGGGACCATTTGCTTGAAGCGAGGACTACCTGCCAGGTAGGCGTCTTGAATGTCCAGCGACGTCAGAACCTCACCGACTTCAATGGAGGTGAACACGGAGCGGAGGAACTCCATGCAAAATGCTCGAGGTCTCACGGACCTGCTAGAAAAACTCCGGGTCGAGGAGGGGGCGGACCGAGCCGACCCTCTTGGGGACCACAAGAGACTGCAATAAAAAAAACTGCTGGAAAAGTTCTTATGGCGGGACTGTTGCCACAAGTCCAGAGTAGAGGAACGACCCAATGGAGGGGAGGAACACGCGCCCACGCACAGGAGACTCAGGAGGGCGAGAACGGAAAAAACGTCTTGTGGCAATGAATCGAATCTATTTCGTAGTCTGAGACTGATCTCTCGGACCTAGGATCTGCCTCTAATGGGAGGTAGATCTGCTGGAGGGGAACAGAAGCCCCCTTACTAGACTGGCGCAGCTGTCCGCAGACCGCAAGTCATTTGGAGAAGCGGCGCTGAGACCTGGAAGTGGACTTCGTGGACTAGTGGGGACGCGAACACCAGGAGGGATTGGGCATAAAAGACGGGGCCCCCTTGTCCCTCCGAGGGGAGGATGTTTTTTTGAGGATGAGGAGTTCCGGACGGCTTGGGCCGAAAATAGGGAAGAAGAGTACTCTTTTCTCCCGTAGCCTCAGAGATCAGTTGGACTAGCCTAGGTCCTAAAAGGCGCTCCCCTAAGACGGAGGGGAAGCCAGCTACCCTCAGAAGCCAGATCCGCGTTCCAGGTCCTGAGCCTGAGGGCTCGGCGGATAGCTACACTGTTGCAGGGACCTGGGCCGCTCCATTAGCAGGCGCCAGGGCTGCGTAGCGAAGGTACTCACCCGCGAGTGTGATCTGCGAAGAGATGTTAGCCAGTTACGGAACGGCAGAGAAGGCACAGAGTCCCTGCGCAGAATGTCCGTCCAGGACATAGCGGCTTCGCAACCCAAACCAAGGCAAGGGCCGGGGAAAGGGAAGTTCCTGATGGCTCGAAGGCAGAGCGGGCCCAACTGTGAATGGTACGGTCTGTGGAGTCCCTGAGAGACGCACTGTTAGGAGTGAGAAGTCAGGCGGGAGCTGGCGGACTGACCACAGGGGAGTCTGCCCATTCTTCTCGAAGCCCTTCAGAGATGGGATAATGTAAAATAATGGACTTCCCGCCGGTACATACCGTGACTGGCTGTTGCCTGTGGTTGCTTCGTAACTCAGCAAACTCATGATGTCCACTGAATGCGTTATGGACTCACCTCGTCCGCTGAAAGGGGACATGGGTGCTCTGAAAAGAGACGGGATCTACCTGTATCCTCAGAGACTGATTCACCGCTTCTACCAGGATATCCACCATGCGCCGAACATCAGCCGCTTGTACGGAATCCAGCAGAGGTGCTGCATCTGAATCATCACCCGGGAGGTCGGAGGACTCCAGGAAGGAGTGGTAGTCTGGACCTGGGGATGAGAGAAGCCTGGGAAGGTGCTGAAGACGAGACCTGGCGGGTCCGCTTCCGAGTAGCAGAGGACCATGGGCCGGAGCTCACTTCCTACTGAGGATACTGTGCTAGGCCTGTGGAGGGCTGAACGCGCGACGGCAGGCGATGCAGAGCTTGCGTGATGGTCCGAGAGACCTCAGAGAGGGAACCTACGGACTGCAACAGGGACGCCAACTAGTCGGGAGGGGGCGGAACGCAGGGCCCTGCAGGATTGGAGACTGCGTGGCGGCATCTGAGGCGTCACGAGAGGAGTCCTGTGGATGCTACGGGTCTGCAGAGCAGCCAGAGCATAGCTGGACATCCTGACCTAGGGTAACTACACCAAGGCACGGGAAACGGTTTGGGTCGGGCGGAGCAGGATTATGCAAAGGTACTCTCGCTGGGACTGCTAGGCCGGAGACAGGATAACGACTAAACTGTCGCTCATACATGAGGGCTATCTCCGTAGGAGCAAATCGTACCCAGATCCTGTGTGCTGCCTACCAGTCGAGAGAGCGGGATCCCGGTCACGCCCGGAGCCAGGGAAAATCAGGGCGCTGCTGCGTCATTGTTAGGAAAAGACAGGGTTGAGGCCCCACAGATAAATGATCTAAAGGGGTTGTCTGGTACTAAGCATATCTACTTGTTTGCTAGAAGCAGTAGCCTTCCCCTGAGGGCGTTCCTGGTAATACAGTTCCTGTCAGATTCTGTCTATTTAAAAATATGAGAGAATCAAGACACCAACATTAGGGCAATTAAATCCTAATGATGCCCAGAGACCTGCAGAATCCAATAGGAGACGGCATCTTGGCCGACGCACCGCAGAACGGTGCTATAGACATGCTGAAAGTGAATCATGAAATCTTAAAAAAAAAAAAGTCTTTTTTTTTTTTACTAAATTGTAGAAAAAAAAAAACATCTGGGGTTAAAAACCACATAAAACAGATTTTTCACCTAATTTGTGAATTCTACATATATTATATCGTGAGTTGTCATACATCAGCAGTCCATTCACATGAAATCGATCTTGTGTGATTAGAGATCTTTTACACTCTGCTTACAACCACATAACTGGCAGATTACAGCTAATCTGCCTGTGAGCAAAATGGCGATGGGATGCTGGAGTTGGCTGGGGGAGGGGCCGAGTGAGGGTGGGAAACAGGGCATCCACCGCCCACACTGTGATGCCTGGAGGCTGAGCAGTGGGCGGAGTCGGGTGCAGAACGGCCGGCCAGCCAATAGCGCTAAAGCAGGGGGCGTGGCTGGGACGCAGGGATACTAGGCCGAGACCGGGGCCTAAATTTTCAGCCGCCCGAGGGGGCGAAGGTAGGGGAGAGACTGTCCTACCTGACATCTGCGGCTCCGCTCCAGGTATGGTCCGGTGTGCAGGCAGAGACCTCTGCACTTACCTGTGTGCAGCGCACACCTGAAGGTAAGGCTGTGGGCTCCAGGGACGCGTGGAGAGGCGTCCGGAGCGGCAGAGAGGTGGATGCCGGGTGGGGGTAGAAAAACTCCCCTGCGATTGTAGGCAGCAATGCGGGCCCCATCCGAGATGAAAACGCTGCCGGGGTCCAGCCTCTGTAGTTTGTCCCTGTGTGCCCTTTGGGTTGATACCGCAGGGCGGATCAGGGGTGCCCATGTAGGATCTGCCCCACATGCAAACCCGGGAGTGGTACCACGGGAATGGACGGGGGAGAGGGCCAGACATCTCAAACCTCTGTGACCCTGGGGAGTGGTACCCACAGGGCTGGAGGGAATGAGGGCGAAAAATAGGCGACACCTGCAGAAACAGAGAAGCAGGAGAAAGAGCGATGAGCGTCGCCGAGAAAAAAATGAAAAAAATACGCAAGAAAAATGTGGCTGAGGGGGGCTGAGAGAGCCCACATCAGCCTCCTACGACACTAAGCAAAAACAGATTTAAGTCCGCCTCCGGCTCAGGGTGTACACTGCTAGGGAGGAGCTAACCTTTTTTGTCTACTTAGTGTCAGCCTCCTAGTCACAGCAGCATACACCCACGGTCCTGTGTCCCCCAATGAAACGAAAGAGAAAGCAATTTTATGGAGAGTACCAAATATCCTATTTTCCCTTTCGCTTCATAGGGGGACACAGGAACCATTGGATGCCCAAAAGCAGTCCCATGGATGAGGAACAAGAATGGAGTAAATCCAGGATCAGGACTTGGACTAAGCCTGAGCTACTGCTGCCTGCAGGACCTTCCTTCCAAAGCTTGCTTCTGCCGAGGTGTAGGTAGGCACTTTGTAGAATTCTGAGAAGGTTTCAACAGGTGACCAGGTAGCAGCTTTACAAAGCTGTGACATGGAAGCCTGATTCTGTACAGCCCAAAAAGCCCCCAGTGCACGGGTGAAGTATGCATTGACTACTGGTGGAGGCAGGCTATTTGCCCAATATGCTTTCAAAATGGTAGAGCGGATCCAACAGTCGATAGTGGTCTTGGAAGCTGGCAGTCCTCTACGATGGCCTTCCAGAATCACAAACAAGGAGTCAGACCGTCTGAAGGGTGCCGTTCTGGAAAGATTGAGCTTCAATGCTTGACTAGATCCATCTTGTGAAGTGACTGTTTCAGAGGATGAGTCGGGAAGGACAGAGGGATGGAGAAATGATATCTTTGTTCACTTGAAAAGAAGAGGAGCTCCCATTGGGGAGAAAAAAAAAAAAAAAAAAAGGAACAGAGTGAAAAACCATCTTATCGTAATGAAACACCAAAAATGAAGACTAGCAGGAAAGTGCCGCCAGCTCTGAGATACTCCTAATGGAGGAAATAGCCACCAGAAAATCAACCCCCCAAAAAAGGAGGTTTTAAAAAGATGTATCTTGAATGGGCTCAAGCATGGGACCTTGAAGGACACCGAAAACCAGATTCAGATCCCAGGAATCCACGGGAGGCTGATATAGTGGCCACCTGCATGAATGTTTTGACCTGAGAGCAGAAGGTTCGGTTCCTTGAACAGAATGGACAGAGCTCAACCTTGTCCTTTTAGGGAGCTAGGGGTCAAGCCGAAGTCTAGGACTGACTGCAAAAAAGGACAGGTAGGAAGGGAGAGAAAAGGATCTGGGAGATGAAGGGAATTTTGTTTACTTACCGTAAATTCCTTTTCTTCTAGCTCCAATTGGGAGACCCAGACAGTAGGTGTATAGCTACTGCCCTCTGGAGGCCGCACAAAGAACTACACTTAAAAGTGTAAGGCCCCTCCCCTTCTGGCTATACACCCTCCCGTAGGAGTACAGATTCCTCAGTTTTAGTACCAAAGCAAGAAGGAGGAAAGCCAATAACAGTTTCAAAAACAAATTCAATCCGATAACATGATCGGAGAACTTAAGAAACAACATGAACAACATGTGCACCCGAAAAACGAAACCCTAAGAACAAATAGGGCGGGTGCTGGGTCTCCCAATTGGAGCTAGAAGAAAAGGAATTTACGGTAAGTAAACAAAATTCCCTTCTTCTTTTTCGCTCCTAATTGGGAGACCCAGACAGTGGGACGTCCAAAAGCAGTCCCTGGGTGGGTAAAAAGATACCACATGAACGGGCTGTCAGACAGCCTCTTCCTACAGGTGGGCCACCGCCGCCTGAAGGACCTGTCTACCTAGGCTGGCATCTGCCGAAGCGTAGGTATGCACTTGATAGTGTTTGGTAAACGTGTGCAGACTCGACCAGGTAGCCGCCTGGCACACTTGCTGAGCCGTAGCCTGATGCCGCAATGCCCAGGACGCACCCACGGCTCTGGTAGAATGGGCCTTCAGTCCAGATGGAATCGGAAGCCCAGCAGAACGGTATGTGTGAAGAATTGGTTCCTTGATCCACCGCGCCAGGGTGGATTTGGAAGCTTGCGATCCCTTATGCTGACCAGCGACTAGGACAAAGAGCGCATCAGAACGGCGTAGAGCCGCCGTGCGAGAAATGTAAATCCTGAGTGCTCTCACCAGGTCCAACAGATGTAAACCCTTTTCAAATTGGTGAACTGGATGCGGACACAAAGATGGTAAAGTGATATCCTGATTGAGATGAAAGGAAGAAACCACCTTGGGAGAAAACTCTGGAATTGGACGCAGTACTACCTTGTCTTGGTGAAACACCAGGAAGGGAGATTTGCAAGATAACGCCGCTAGCTCGGACACTCTTCGAAGAGACGTGACCGCCACAAGAAAAACTACCTTTTGTGAAAGCCGAGAAAGGGGAACCTCTTTCAAAGGCTCGAAAGGCGGCTTCTGGAGAGCAATGAGAACCTTGTTCAGATCCCAGGGTTCCAATGGCCGTCTGTAAGGAGGAACGATATGACAAACTCCTTGGAGAAAAGTGCGTACTTTAGAAAGCTGTGCCAAGCGCTTCTGAAAGAATACGGATAGCGCGGAGACTTGACCCTTAAGAGAGCTAAGCGACAAGCCTTTTTCCAACCCAGACTGCAGGAAGGAAAGAAAAGTTGGCAATGCAAATGGCCAGGGAGAAAACCCTTGAGCCACGCACCACGCTAAGAATATCTTCCACGTTCTGTGATAGATCTTAGCTGAGGATGGTTTTCTAGCCTGTCTCATTGTGGCAACAACTTCATGAGATAAACCTGAGGCCGCTAGGATCCAGGACTCAATGGCCACACAGTCAGGTTCAGGGCCGCAGAATTCAGATGGAAAAACGGCCCTTGAGACAGCAAATCTGGACGGTCTGGTAGTGTCCACGGTTGGCCTACCGTGAGATGCCACAGATCCGGGTACCACGACCTTCTTGGCCAATCTGGAGCGACGAGTATGGCTCGATGGCAGTCGGACCTGATTTTCCGGAGAACTCTGGGTAACAATGCTAGAGGTGGGAACACATAGGGGAGTCGGAATTGCGACCAATCCTGAACCAAGGCGTCTGCCGCCAGTGCTCGGTGATCGTGAGACCGTGCCATGAAAACTGGGACCTTGTTGTTGTGTCGTGACGCCATCAGATCGACGTCCGGCGTCCCCCAGCGGCAACAGATCTGCTGAAACACGTCCGGGTGAAGGGACCATTCTCCTGCGTCCATGCCCTGGCGACTGAGAAAGTCTGCTTCCCAGTTTTCCACGCCTGGGATGTGAACTGCGGATATGGTGGACGCTCTGCTTTCCACCCACGTCAAAATCCGTTGGACTTCTTGAAAGGCTTGGCGACTGCGTGTTCCCCCTTGGTGGTTGATGTACGCCACCGCCGTGGAATTGTCCGACTGAATCCGAATCTGCTTTCCAATGTCTCAACCACAGGGCCCTACGCAAAACAACGGAGTTGGCTGACGCCACTGCCGTGCGGCTTGTAGCGTCAAGAACAGCATTAATCGCGTACGACGCGAATGCCGCCATTTGCGAGGTCAATGGTGCTACCTGCGGGGCAAATGCACGTGTGACGGAGTCAACTCGCGCAAGCCCGGCTGAGATAGCTTGGAGTGCCCATACGGCTGCAAAAGAAGGCGCTAATGACGCTCCAATCGCTTCATAGATGGATTTCAGCCAGAGCTCCATCTGCCTGTCAGTGGCATCTTTAAGTGCCGCTCCATCTTCAACTGCAACCAAGGATCTAGCTGCAAGCCTGGAAATTGGAGGATCCACTTTTGGACACTGGGTCCAACCCTTGACCACCTCAGGGGGAAAAGGATAGCGTGTATCTTTAAGCCGTTTAGGAAAACGCCTTTCAGGATAAGCGTGGGGTTTCTGGATTGCGTCTCTAAAGTCAGCGTGGTCCAGAAAAGTGCTTAAAGTACGCTTAGGGTATCTGAAATGGATCCTCTCGTGCTGCGAAGCTGACTCCTCCACAAGAGGAGCTGGTGGGGAAATATTTAACATCTTATTGATGTTAAATATAAGATCATTAACTATGGCGTCACCATCTGGTGTATCTAGATTGAGAGCGGTTCCAGGATCAGAATCCTGATCAGTTACGTCCGCCTCATCACCCATAGATTCATCTCGCTGGGATCCTGACCATTGAGATGAATGTGAAGGCCCGTCATAGCGAGCCCGCTTAGGCTGCCCGGGGCCATCGTCCGAGTCAGAGTCTTCACCCTGAGGTGTATATGCCCGTCCCGGAGCTTGGAGCTGAGGGGGACCAGGGGGCAATGATTGCACAGTGTCCGTGGCCTGAAGTACAGGCCTAGCTCGCAATGTGTCAAGAATTTGTGACATAGTGAGAGACATTCTGTCAGCAAAAGCTGCAAACTCAGTGCCTGTCACCTGGACAGCATTCACAGGTGGTACACCCTGGGTCACGTCCAGCAAAGGCCCCGGCTGTGCAAGCGCCGCAGGGGCCGAGCACTGCACACAATGGGGGTCCGTGGAGCCTGCCGGTAGAAAAGTCCCACATGCGGTGCAGGAAGCATATAATGTCTGTGCTTTGGCACCCTTGCGTTTTGCGGACGACATGCTGCTGGCTCTCTGAATGTGAGAGAGTCTATAGCCAAAGGGCGACCAGCGCTATGTAATACCAAGTATTTGTAGCAACAAAATACTAAGAATACTACTGGCACAAGAGGGGGTGAGCCCTGAGGGCTGCTTACCGCCCGCTGAATAGCGGGTAAGAGGCGAAGAATTTCTTGTCTGGGTCTCCCCGGCTCCCCTCTGCAGCTCAGCGTGTCAGCAGGAATGGCTGCCGGCGTCTGTGGAGAGGGGCGGTCCGTGGGAGTTCCCAAACAAAAGTGCGGGAAACAGTGTCCCCTCTGTGCCGATTGTGAGGGCTGGAGTATGTAAAAACGACTCCAGCCCTCAGCGCTGATGCACTGGCCAGCGTCCCGCCCCTCTCCTGACTGGCAGGTCTGGGGGCGGGAACGAACGGGAGCAGGCCGCAAAAGCCGGGGACTCGAGTTATCAGCGCGGCCGCCGTAAAAGCGCGGGCCGCGCTGAAGTCCCCGGCGCACCACAAGTGCCAGCCGCGCCGCAGTCCCAGCGGCCGGCATGACCGATTTCTAGATGTGGCCAGCGTCCCGCCCCTCTCCTGACTGGCAGGTCCGGGGGCGGGAACGAACGGAAGCAGGCCGCAAAAGCCGGGGACTCGAGTTATCAGCGCGGCCGCCGTAAAAGCGCGGGCCGCGCTGAAGTCCCCGGCGCACCACAAGTGCCAGCCGCGCCGCAGTCCCAGCGGCCGGCGCGACCGATTCCTGGAAGTGTGCCTGCTTCAGCTAAGCTGAATGAGGCCATGGCACAAGCGCCGTAGCGCTGATGTCCCCCGGCGCACTACAACACCCAGCATGCTGCGGTGTGAGCGCCTGCACGGGGACACAGAGTACCTTGAGGATGCAGGGCCATGTCCCTGATGTACTCCGCTCCATCCAGCATCTTGTCCAGGGGCTGTAGATGGAGCCCGGTCTCAGTGCCTGGAGACCAGTAAATCCCACTTCACCCAGAGCCCTGTAAAAAGGGATGGGGAAGGAATCAGCATGTGGGCTCCTGCCGCCGTACCCGCAATGGGTACCTCAACCTTACAAACACCTCCGACATACAGTGGGGTGAGAAGGGAGCATGCTGGGAGCCCTGTTTATGGGCCCTCTTTTCTTCCATCCGACATAGTCAGCAGCTGCTGCTGACTAAAAACAATGGAGCTATGCGTGCGTGTCTGACCTCCTTGCGCACAAAGCTAAAACTGAGGAATCTGTACTCCTACGGGAGGGTGTATAGCCAGAAGGGGAGGGGCCTTACACTTTTAAGTGTAGTTCTTTGTGCGGCCTCCAGAGGGCAGTAGCTATACACCTACTGTCTGGGTCTCCCAATTAGGAGCGAAAAAGAAAACAGGATCAACCAATGCATCAGGAAAGAGGATCACCCTTGGTGAATGATATTTGCCACCAGAGTTGACTGCTTCACAAATGGGGAAAAAAAACAAACAAACAATGGAATGGTCCAGGGAGGAAATTCTGTCCCAGCAGAACAGGAGAGACAATTGGAGAGGAGGAGGGTGGAACTGCAAAAGAGACTGCCTCTATTGCAGAGAAAATGTTGCCTAGCACGCACATGCAGTGCCAGAGAATGCAGTCTAAGGGAGTGAATCTCAAGTGAGAGGACGGAAAAAAACAAAACAAAAACTGACTGCACCACTTGGGAAGAGGAGGTGCACTCACATCCCAGATAGCAAGGGATTCCTGAAGGGGGCGCTTGCATTGTGGAGTACTGCAGTCGGGGCAGAAGAATGAGCTTTGACCTAAAGATAGTGGTTTTTTTATTATAGGAAGAGCAGGTAAAGTGCAGGACGATAGGAGAAATATAACAGCTCGTTTGCCTGGAATTAGGCTTAAGGAGATAAAGAAAAGAACCCTGTGGAGGAGTGCTAGAGAAGACTGTGTACCGCAAGGACAGAACCTTCTCCTGTTCCTGAAGTTGTAGAAGCAGTTGCAGTTCCTGGAAGCTTAAGATGGATGCAGGAGCTCAGGTCGACGACTGCTTAGAGTGAGCTAGGGATGCGAAAAGGGGGTGAAAACCGGAAGAACACGCAAGGAGCCTGTACGCCTGTGATTGGACAGCTGTAAGGAACATGTTGATTGGCCAAAAGAAAGGAGAACCCTGTTAAGCAAACGGGAGGGCGGGGCTGGAAAAAAAAACAAGTGAGCACAGAATGCACGGGGAGATGGCAGAAGGCGTGGCCTGTAGGAAGCAGGCCTTGGCCAGGGCCTAAATTTTCAGGAACAGACCGTTGAGGCCGACTGAAACCATCGCAGCTCCATCTGATAATGGCTTAGAAGGAGCTGCGGAGGGAAAGAGGAACTGCTGCAGTAGGTAGTTGTAGGCCAGGGCAGATAGGGAACCCCCACTGCCAATGTGTAAAGGTAAGGAGGGAGGAGAACCTGTCCAGACAGTTCTGAATCCTTCATAGAATGTGAGACCGCACAAAAGGGTCCTGTGACGGAGTCTCTGGGTATAGATCGCTCTTACCCCCCCTCCGCGCAGTCTCGCTATGGTGAACGATTGGGCTGGGGATGGATGGTGAGACCATCTAGGTAGCTGACCCCTGAGACGCCCTTGATGTGTTAAGGGGGTAGGGTCCTACCGATAACACCAAAGAGGATATACAGTGTGGATCAGCCCACACTGTTCTGTCTCTAAGGTGGGAAGACAGGGTGAGCGATTACACTCTGTTGCCCAATTCATACGCTGCATCTGAAAGACAAAGGGAAAAGATTAACAAAGTTTATGGCGAAACAGGTCTGAGAGCAGATCTGTGTCTGCCTATTACTGACAACGCTAAAACCTAGCTTTGATGCCTATTGGCGGGTGTACCCTACTGAGGAGGAGCTAAGTTTCTTCTTGCATAGTGTCCGCAGAATACACTCATGGTTACTGTGTCCCCCAATGAAGCAAAAGAGAAATACAATTTAATTTTCTCCTTGTAGGAAGTCTGCAGATATTTTTTTTTTCTTAAACGAGGAGACTGCTTTTCTTTAATGCAGCCGTATCTCACAGTTAGACCATAGACCTTAAAAAACAAAAGCTAACCGCATGTTAAACCCAAGAGGACCTGTGTGGTGTTAAACACTCCAACGCTGCTGAATGAGGTATAAGCCTTGAACAGCGAGACCATCATGATCCCCGCTTGCCTCTCTTGTTACAGTACATCAGAAGATGATCCACTTTAACAGTTGAGCTTTAGTATGGTTACCTTGGCGTGTCCCTGAATCATCACCACTACTCTTCCGGTTTACTTTGTGCCATTTTCTAACCAAGAACTTTAACCTGGAAAAGAAAGACTTCAGTAAGCACAAAGCAGACAAGATGAAATGTACAGCTACATAAGGATTTAGAGGCGATTACAAATCGCACAAGTCAAGAGCAATTCAACAATAACTAAAAAACCTCCATTAAAATGCTATCGTCAACCACTACAATCATATTGAGCTACCAGCATCTGTTCACACAAAAGGCTAAAGAAAGTAAGATTTAGGGCAATTGACATTGCTGTAGAAAAGTCTTGGTAATGTGTACCTGGAAATGGCGATGACAGCCCTTACAGCTGAACGAAACTTGCCAAGGCCAGTCTGGCATTTGCTGTTTCTCTGTACGTCTGCAGGAGAAGGATATACACCCATGCGTGCAATTAGAGACAGAGTAGCCTTTTCACAAGCTTGAAAGCCTCCAAGGAGGAGGAGCAAGTATTTCTTCTGGTAGACTAAGGCTTTACGAAAACTTTCAGCTCTCAGGAACGTTCGGTACAGACGTTGCATCTAGATTTAAAACAAAAATAAAAAAAAATAAAAAAAAAACTCAATGTACGTTTTAGTGTTGTGCATGAACTGCACTATTGGCCACTTGAGAAGCTTCACTTCTAGAAATATGTAAAAAAAAAATATATGGAAAATTCACCTTGGAATTAGGAACATCGTGCATTGGCCTGTTTTCCAGAGTGGCTTTGCTCCGTTCCGATTCAGCATGTTTCAATGCAATCTGTAACAGCCGTTTTTCCCGGAGCCATACGGCACGTTCTGCCTCCAAGACGGAGTCTACAACATCAGCATGCACCTAGATGAAAGGGCAAATATTTTACAGTTCCAGTCAAGCAAACCAACTTCAGCAAATTGTATCTGGCTACTGCAGGATGCACTGACAAGTCACACAAACTCCTGGAACTCCTAAAAGTTCCCTTTATATAGAAACGGAGGCACTGTCCCTTGTTATCCATCATAAATAGGATAATCACAGACCCCACTGCACTGTTGAGACACTGTTTACAGAAGAGAAGTGGGACACGTGCACCACAGCTCCTCTGTTACTCACCAGCCCAAGATCCAGTCGCCCTGTTACTAGAGAGGCAACTCTAAACGGGGCTAAACCTGCTGGTCTAAACCAGTAGCCAAAGAAAAGAGGACTGGAGAAGTGTTAGGAATTTTTAATTTTCCACTGTCATATAAAACTTTCTCTATCGTTTCATTGGGGGACACAGGACCATGGGTTATGCTGCGGTCACTAGGAGGTTGACACTAAGTAAACATAAAAAGTTAGCTCCTCCCTAGCAGTATACACCCCGAGCCGGAGGCGGGCTCAGATCAGTTTTAGCTTAGTGTCGTAGGAGGCTGATGTGGGCCGTCTCGGCCCCCCTCAGCCATTTGTGTTTTTGCGCTTTTTTCCTTTATTTCGGCGCCGCTCATCGCTCTCATACCTGTCTTTCTCTGCAGGTATTCTCTTCACTCATCCTCCGCAGCCCTGTGGGTACCACTCCCCAGGGTCGCAGGGGCTTGAGATTTCGGGCCCTCTCCCCCGTCCATCCCCGTGGTACCACTCCCGGGGTTGCGCGTGTGGGCAGGTTGTCGTGGGCACCCCTGATTCGCCCTGCGGTATCACCCCAAAGAGCGTACAGGGGCATACAGCAGGGATGGAACCTCCGCAGCGTTTGTAATCCGATGTGGCCCTTTCACGCTGCCTTCTCCTGCAGGGGGGCCGCTTCCCCCATCATGATGTCCACTTCCCTGCCTCAGCACGCTCTCCCCCGGAGTCCTCAGTCTTCCTGGACGAGAGCACTGTACACAGGCGGGGCAGGGCGCCCTGCTTGCACCGCATCAGTCGCTGGGCCGGCGCCGCCGAGAACAGGTAGGACCGACCTCTCCTGCACCTTTCCCCCGGCCCTCTCCAAAATTTAGGCCCCGGTCTCGGCCTAGTCGCTCCTGCATCCTAGCCACGCCCCCGCTGCAGCACTATTGGCCGCCGGTCGTCTGGCCCAGTCTCCTCCCACCGCTCAGCCTCCTTGGTTGTGGTGGGGGCTGTGTATCCTCCGTTTTTCGCGCATGAACGCTGCTCCTCCCCCAGCCTCCTCCAGCGTCCCCTCGCCATTTTTAGCCTGTGTCTGGTCCCCTGAGGCTGCAGCGCGCCGGCGTGCTCACTCTTCTGGCCAACTCACTCCTGGACTCCCTCTTCTGGACTGGTGGGCGGCACACAGGACCTGGGTAAGCCCTGCTCCTAAGGAGTAGCCCTCACTAGGTAGCGTTCTCTGAGTTTAGGGATGAGTTAACCCTCTCCTGTCTCCTTCCTAGCAGCCACCAGGGAGAGTACTTTTTTCACCATGCCTAATGCTAAGTCCACCCGACCCAAGCAGGTCCCCTTTGCCTTATTTTTTGCATGCTCCTCCTGCAAGATCAAATTTAACCAAGGCCAGGACGCCCCACTATGCTCCGTCCGTTCTTCAGACTCGCAGCCTCCGCAGGACCCCTCGGCCGACGCTTCTGATACTGCAGACGCCACAGCGCCAGATGCTACAGGGCCCTGCGTCCCGCCCCCCCCCGACTGGCTAGCGTCCCTGTCCCAGTCCGTAGATTCCCTCTCTGAGGCTTCTCGGACCATCGCGCAAGCACTGCGCCTGCTGCCGTCGCTCGCCCAGACTCCCGCAGACCTGACGCAATCGCCTCCGGAGCAGGTGAGCCCCGTCGCAGGGACCTCCTCGGCTGCTCAGAAGCGGACCCGCCAGGTCTCGCCTTCAGCCTCTTCCCAGGTTTCACCTTCATCCCCAGGTCCAGACCATCATTCCTCCGGGGAGACTTCTGACCACTCCGATGATGATTCCGATGCAGCACCCCTGCAGGACTCAGAGCAGGCGGCTGATATTCGGCGTATGGTGAATAGCCTGATAGAAGCAGTAAACCAGACCCTAAAGGTACAGGTGGACCCCGTCTCCTCCCAGAGCACCCAGGTCTCGTTTAAGCGGATGAAGCGGGCCCAAAGCGCATTCAGAGGACATCCAGAATTCGCTGAGTTACTGCGCAGCCACAGGCAACAGCCGGACAAGGTATTTACCAGCGGTAAGTCCATTGATTTGCATTATCCCTTTCCTGAGGGTCTTCGAAAGGATTGGGCAGGCTCCCCTGTGGTCGACCCCCCCAATCTCCCGCCTGTCTTCTCACACAGTCCTTCCACTCACTACCGGTACGTCTCTGAAGGACCCCACGGACCGTACTATTGACAGGTTGGCCTGCTCCGCCTTCGAGGCAGCGGGCACATCCCTCTCACCGGCCTTTGCCTCGGTTTGGGTTGCGAAGGCACTGATGTCCTGGGAGGACACGCTACGCTGCGGACTCCGCGCCATTCCTGCCAATCCGGATCTGGTCCTCATTGCCTCGCAGATTTCCCTCGCGGGTGAGTACCTGCTCAATGCAGCCCTGGCATCTGCCAATTGCGCGGCCCAGGCCGCCAGCAACAATGTGACCATCCGTCGAGCCCTCTGGCTCCGGTCCTGGAACGCGGATGCGGCCTCTAAGAAGTCACTGACTTCCCTGCCCTTCCTAGGGGGAACGTCTTTTCGGAGATTAGCTGGACCAGGTGATCTCCGATGCGACAGGAGGAAAGAGTACATCTCTCCCCCAATTGCGCCCCAAGCGCTTCCAGAATCGGCGCCCCACCGCTAGTTTCCGGCCCTTTCGCAGCTTCAACTCCACTCCCCAGCCGCGAAAAAGCCGCTCTCCTCCGAGAGACAGGAGGACCCCGTCATTCAAGACCAATCCCACCTGGCATTCACGTTCCCGCCAGTCCACGAAATCCTCTTCCGGTTACCGCCAACGCTCCTCCAAGTGATTCGCGGTCGGCGCGCAACAGCGCCAGACTCGTGGGAGGGCGTCTGTCTCGTTTCCAGCATGTGTGGATCCCCCTGACCGCCGATGCCTGGGTCAGAGAGATCATCACCTCAGACTACAAAATAGAATTCGAGTCAAAGCTACCAAGACGTTTTTTCCTATCTCGCCCTCCAGAGTCGCTCGCACGTTCTTTCACTCCATAGACTCCCTCCTCCAAGCCGGAGTCGTGGTACCAGTCCCTCCCGCAGAACGTTTCAAGGGGTTCTATTCCAACCTTTTCGTGGTCCCCAAGAAGGACGGCTCTGTCCGCCCCGTCCTCGACCTAAAGCTTCTAAACAGGTTGGTGAGGCCTCGGCCGTTTCGAATGGAGTCACTCCGGTCCGTGATTGCGTCCATGGAGGTCGGCGAATTCCTGGCATCGCTGGATATTCAAGACGCCTATCTTCACGTCCCTATAGCCACCTCTCACCAACAGTTCCTCCGCTTTGCGATAGCGGAAGATCACTTCCAGTTCACGGCTCTTCCTTTCGGCCTCGCATCCGCCCCCAGAGTCTTTACGAAGATCATGGCGGCTGCCATGTCCGTCCTTCATTCCAGGGGTGTTTTGGTCATCCCGTACTTGGACGATATGTTGATCAAAGGTTCTTCTTTCAAAGACTGTCGTCTTGGGGTTCAGGTCACGATCGACACCCTTTCACGGTTAGGGTGGCTGACCAATCGGAAGAAGTCCTCTCTGACCCCGGCCCAACGGATCACCTTTTTAGGCATGGTATTCGATACCACCCAAGGGCGAGTTTTCCTCACACAGGAGAAGATGTCCTCCCTGCAACGAGGCCTCCGCGCTCTCCGGCGTCAGCGCCAAGTTTCCATCAGGTTCGGCATGCGAGTCCTCGGTCGTATGGTGGCGGCGATGGAAGCGATACCCTTTGCACAGTTCCACCTCCGGCCCCTCCAGCTGGCCTTGCTGAAGAAGTGGGACAGATCTCCCTTTTTTTCTGGACCGCAGGTTTCATCTTTCGCCGGAGACCCGCCACTCCCTCCGTTGGTGGATCAATCAACGCAACCTCGCGTCAGGAAGGTCATTCCTCCCGTTCCACTGGAAGATAGTGACCACCGACGCCAGTCTCCAGGGCTGGGGGGCAGTGTTTCGGCATCACACAGCGCAAGGCCGATTGACACCGCGGGAGAGCGGTCTCCCGATCAACATTCTGGAGATAAGAGCCATCCGGCTAGCCTTGCAGCAGTTTCGACACCTAGTACAGGGTTGCCCGGTCAGGATCCAGTCGGACAATGCGACGGCGGTGGCGTACATCAACCACCAAGGCGGCACAAGAAGTGTCGGGGCGATGCGAGAAGTCAGGAAGATTTTGCACTGGGCCGAGTGTCATCACTCCCTGATCTCAGCGGTACACATCCCAGGCGTGGACAATTGGGCGGCGGACTTACTCAGCAGGGAAGGCCTCGCCTCCGGAGAATGGTCCCTCAACCGGGAAGTCTTCAACCAGATCTGCGACAGATGGGGAGTTCCGGATGTGGACCTAATGGCCTCCCGGTTCAACTGTCAGGTTCTGCAATTCGTAGCGCGGTGCCGCGACCGCTTGGCTTTAGGAGTCGACGCCCTCACCCTGTCATGGAGCCAGTTCAGTCTCCCGTACATCTTCCCTCCGCTTCCTCTGATCCCGAGGGTCCTCAAGAAGATCAAGGCAGAAGGAATACCAGTCATTCTAGTGGCTCCGGACTGGCCCAGGCGAGCATGGTTCGCGGAACTCACTCAGCTCCTCTCAGACGCTCCGTGACGTCTTCCAGACCGTCCAGATCTCCTGCAGCAGGGACCTCTTTCCATCAGAACTCAAAGGTCCTAAATTTGACGGCCTGGCTATTTAATCCTGGGTTCTAGCTCAGGCTGGTTTTTCTTCAAGAGTGATACAAACAATGATTAGGGCCAGGAAGCCATCTTCATCAAGAATATACTACCACACGTGGAAGGTCTTCTTCAGGTCGTGTGAAGAGCACAGCATTTCTTCTCCTCTCGCCTTCTCCCTTCCTTCCCTATTGGCATTCTTGCAGTCAGGCCTAGATGCAGGTCTCTCGCTCGCAACACTAAAGGGCCAGGTATCGGCTTTGTCAATCCTGTTCCAGAGGCCACTGGCCTCTCGTCCACAGGTTAAGACCTTCAATCCAGGGAGTGGCCCACCAGGCCCCGCCGTATCGTCGCCCTCTAGAACCGTGGGACCTTAATCTAGTCCTAGGGTCGCTTCAGGGTCCCCCCTTCGAGCCCTTGCGGGATTCTTCCCTTTCTCACCTGTCTTGGAAGGTGGTGTTCCTCGTTGCCATCACTTCTATTCGAAGGACGTCAGAGCTGGCAGCTCTCTTGTCTTGCCCCCTTTTTGATTTTTCACCAGGACAAAGCGGTTCTCCGGCCAGATCCATCCTTTCTCCCAAAGGTGGTCTCCCCGTTCCATCTAAACGAAGAAATTGTCCTTCCGTCCTGGTCCCTCTCACAGCTTGGAAAGGTCCTTGCACACCCTGGACCTGGTGCGCGCCCTTAGAATTTATGTCTCCAGAACCGTGCCGTTCCGTAAGTCGGATGGTCTGTTTGTCCTTCCTTCTGGTCCCAAGAGGGGTGAATCGGCATCCAAAGCCACAATTGCCAGATGGATCCGTTCTGCCATATCTGAGGCCTATCGGATTCGGGACAAGTCTCCGCCGCGGGGGGTAAGGGCGCACTCTACCCGAGCAGTGGGAGCCTCTTGGGCGATTAGGCATCAGGCGTCGGCTGACCAGGTCTGCAAGGCCGGCACCTGGTCCAGCCTGCATACCTTTACTAGGTTCTACCATGTTCACACCCAAGCATCGGCAGATGCTAGTTTTGGAAGAAAGGTCTTGCAGGCAGCAGTTGCACACCTGTAATAGGGTGACAACATTCAATTATAGTTCAAGCCCGCCGAGGGAGGTCGTTTTCTTCCCATCTGCGGTGCTTCTGTATTCCCACCCAGGGACTGCTTTTGGACGTCCCATGGTCCTGTGTCCCCCAATGAAACGATAGAGAAAGTAGGATTTTTGTGTACTCACCGTAAAATCTCTTTCTCTGAGTCTTCATTGGGGGACACAGCACTCACCCTGCTTGGTTTTTTGGTTGTTTAATTGCATTTGCCTGCCTTTTTCAGCGGTCTTATGTTCATAGACCTCTTGTTCGCACGGCTGCATTATTTTAGTTATAACTTTGTTTTATCTATGGTGATTCGGGTACTCCTCCTACTGCTTGTGCACCAAACTGATCTGAGCCCGCCTCCGGCTCGGGGTGTATACTGCTAGGGAGGAGCTAACTTTTTATGTTTACTTAGTGTCAGCCTCTTAGTGACAGCAGCATAACCCATGGTCCTGTGTCCCCCAATGAAGACTCAGAGAAAGATTTTATGGAGAGTACACAAAAATCCTACTTTTATATGTTGGCTAATTTACATCTAAATCTGCACTGCAGCCCTTTTATTGCCAGAACTGGTGGGGTCCTGGCTCGTGGGTAAAAAAAAAACCAAAACAACAAACTATTGTGGAAATGCAGAGTAAATCACTAATGTTACCTGATCTTTGCTCTTCTGAAGTGAATCCTGATGGCTTTTGGCCAGTTTAGATAATTGACTTTTTAGCTCCAACTTCTCTTTTGTCAGCTGTGATACCGATACTGCAAGCTCCTCATTCTCACGTTTTAATACATCAAGCACCCCTGACGGAGACTGTGATGACTTATTAAGGAAAAAAAGAAGAGATCACTGAGTGTTAATGGGAAACAATCTGAAAACAATGAGACGGAAGCATTAAATTAACATGCAATGCAGTCAACTTCTCATTTCGTGGCGTTTTGCATTCAGATCTAGCGTGGGCTGTCAAGAGCTTGCCTCATCAGGACACCACTTTTCCATATGGACGTAATAGGGACGCAGCTATTAAAGAAGCTCTTCTTTTAATGGACCTGGCTTGGAGGATTTATAAAGTCAGAGAACCTCCAGCCGAGGGTCTATAAAGTCAGAAGAGCGCCAGCTGTTTGAAGAGTCTACTACTAACCTGTACATATCCTTTCTGCATTTCAGACTTAAGCTCTGATAGAGAATCCAACAGTGCTGTCACTTCGGCTTCACTTGGGAAGCCTTCATTTGTTCTGCGGGAGAAAAAAAAAAAAAAAATAAAAGATTATAATATATATAAATAAAAAAAAAAACCCACAATATTAATGCTTTAATTCCATGTACTGCCAACCTTCCATGGCCTTTGGCCTCAATGCGTAATGAAAGTTTAAAACTAACTTTTAAAAACCCATGTTTTCTTACTATAGGCTAAAAAGGGAATCTATGAGCAGGCTTTTGCTAGAGACCATGATTCCACTTATCAGGCGGCTTCATGTACGTTCAATAAAAATCACTTAGCAGGTGGTCAGGACTAGAGGACTAATTGTCTCCTGCCATCTAGTCCTTCCTCCTGCTCTGTGTAACCTCACCCCTACCACTGATTGACCATTTTCTGTGGATAGGCAGAAAGCTGCTAATCAGTGGTGTGGGCAAAGTTCTACAACGCTCAGCAGTCAGAGAACTGATTGATCTGCAGCAAATAAAAGCAGTGACGTTAGCAGAACAGCAGCAAATGGACCAGTAAATAACACATTGCTGGAATTAGGAGCTGTCCATACATCATGCTGCTCTCAGATTACATGTCAAAATTGTGGGACAGATTCCCTTTAATTGCTTCATAAAAAAGGTGCTCAATATAAAAGCTGGGTTGGCCATGTGCTTTCACCAATTTCTCTACATGCATCTCTATCCTTATAGCACTGATAACAGCTTTTTAATTCTATGAGGCTTACCTGTTACTCTTATTCTGCACCCATTTCTTGACTTGAAGCACAATGTGAAACAACTGCTGCCATACTCTTTCCATATGGGTGATTAAGGTGGCAACTTTTTTAGTAGGGCTACTGCTGTCATTCCGGAGTCTGCTTTTTCGGGATGCCAGTGCGCGCTCCTGTTCTTCCAGGTCTGCCAGCATTTGCTGAAGATCTTGGATACGCCGTCTGTCTTGTTCATGTTGTAAGTGTAAGTCCTGTTTAAAGAATAAGCTATGAACCCAAACTGGTCTCTTTACAGATTGCAAAAATACTACTTTGTTTTGTGTAGTCTGCAAAGTCATATTTCTTATACAATAACCTTCATAAATAAAGCCTTCTCCCCAAATTAGACATGTGCCCTGACCGTGAATGCACTGGTTACACTCTTAGGCACAAAGGGTGATAAAAGAAAATTTACAGACATAGATGAGGCAAAACTTCACGTTTGCAATATGGTTTTGCGGATACTGCAAAGTTAAAAGGAAATGTAGTATTTTTGGGTGTAAAAATATTACTTTCAATAAAAGTAATCTGTGCATTAAAGGAACAAAAAAAAAATAAATAAAAAAAAGACAGCCATTATATAGCTATATTACATGCTGCAACTACAGTTGAGCGAGTAGCTAACTATTCGTACTCGCTATACTCATAACGAGTATTGTCTACAACTCACATATTTTTTCCGAATAGCATGTGCACTGCAAGTCAATGGGGAATACTCGCAATGTAACAAGTAACCTGAATTCCGCACTATTCGCTACTTGCACGAATAGTACGGCATTCAAGATACTTGTTACATTGCGAGTATTCCCCATTGACTTGCATTGCACATGCTATTCAGAATGAATACGCGAGTAGTAGACCGTACTCATTAGGAGTCTAGTGAGTACAAATAGTTAGCTACTCGCTCAACTCTAGCCGCAACCTCCGCTGCTCACCATTATTTGACGTTCTTGCTCCTCTAGTCGTGCTCTACTTGCTTTTGCTTGTTTTTTTACTCTTGACTCTTGATCAATTTCTTTTACCCAGGTCCTTTCCTTTTCTTGGAGGCTCATAACTTGAGCTTGAGACTGATCGCGCTCCTTCTGCAGGCGAAGCTCACGCTCTTTCTGCTGGTCCAAAACACTGTCCAGTTGTTGTTTCTGGCTCTGTAAGGACTCCAGGAGTGCTCGCAACTTGACTCCAGCCTCTCGTTCTTTTTGAATTTCCTCGCGACAAACTTGTATTTCATATTCTAGTTGGCGTTTGGCATGGACGGCCTGCTGCTGCGTCTTTTCTATCATGGCAGCAAGGTCCCTAGCACGCTTCCTTTCATCTTTCAATTCACTCTGTGATGCAAGAACCAGTTTGTGTTCCTGTTGTCTTTCCTCGTCTTTTTTGGACAGTTCTTGAGTGTGCTGTTGTCTAACTTGCTCAAGAACTCCACGCTCCAGCGTTAAGGTATTTACAAGACTTAATGAATGCTGCTTTTCCTTCCCCAACTCCTGAACTGTCTCCGACAATTTGCTATGTTCCTGTGCAAGAAGCGCTTTACAGCGAGACTGTTCTATTTCAAGTTCTTTTTTAAGATTGCTACATAAAGTTTGTTCTTGAGAGAGTGTGGTGGACATTTTTGCATTGAGCAATTTATGCTCCTCAAGAGACAGTGAGACCTCCTGATAAGACAACACAAAGAAAAAAAACAAAACATAAGACCAGGAAACATGCAAGAAGCAACAGTTTTCTCCACATTTAAATTTGTCACTTAATCCCCTCATTCAGCAATGGATTCTTATGGAGAGGGCAGAATGCTTGTTCTGCCATCAGTCCACACAATTGTTCACTACTGCTGCCATCTACAGAAAAGAAACCAGTCCTAGCAATGCTCGCTAGGTTCCAGCAGTTGGGCAGCCACAAACGTGATGTACTGCCAGGTTTAGATGACTGTATTCCATGATCCATTTATGGGCCACAATGCAAGGACTAAAGACCCTCCCAAACGTACAGCTTTATAGGCATGTAGGAGTTTAAGTTTGGGTGAAAAGACAGTCAAATTGGACACTGAGGTCTAAATACAGTACAGGCTGTGATAGATATGACAAACATACATACACATCTAATAGAGAGATAGATATGATATATAAATCTCTATCAGATATATCTCTCTCTCTATCTATATTATAGATCATATATATCTATATCATATCTATATCTATATCATGATCTAGCTATAGTTCTCTATTATATAGCATAGCTAGTTCGAGCTTTACCTGCAAACATTTCTCATTAATTTCCAAAGCTTTTTGAATACGAGACCGCTCCTCGCCAGATCTTTGTCTTTCTGCCTGGTTCTCACTTTGAGTTTTCTTTATGTAAGCAGACATTGTCTTGTCTTTATTTTCTAATTCATCTCTAAATGAGGGAAAAAGAAAAATAAGAATATAATATATATCTATATTTATTAGACACACACACACACACACACACACACACACACACACACACACACACACACACAATGAGTAAGAAGTTACTTTTGCCTGAATCAGTTAGGGATATAAAAATGTAAAAAAACAATAATAATAATATTAAATAATAATAAATAATAATAAATAATAATATTATTACCTCAGTTGAGAGGTTTCGGTGTGAAGCCCTTTCTGCAGCTCCTTCTGTGATTTTCGAAGACTCTCCATCTCCAGGTCCTTTTCCTCCAGCTCAGAGCGTAGCTGAGAGACGGCTGCCTGTTCCTGTAGTAGGAGTTTGTACTGTTCTGATGCTCGTTCCTTCTCCCTTGACAAAGATCCTTTTACGTCTTCAGCAATGGAGGCTTCCTGCTGTAGTTTATACTCCAACAACTCAACTGAAAAACATCAAACAGCAGCTGTGAGGGGCAAAATCTTGCAGCCGGTTATAAGATTCTAACTCCACTTAAATAAGTTTGGGCTTGACTACTTTGCCAATTTTGGATTGAGCATCAAATCACACTCACTGGGGCCAGTTAAGAACTATGTATTATTTTTTGGCTTGGTCATCAAAATGAATAGATACTTTAAAAGGGAATCTGTCATCAGGTTTTCTCGGGCGCTTTTTTGGGGGGACACCGGAAATCATGGGTTGAGAATTGCAACCAAAGAAAAAAAAAAAAAAATGGGTTCCTCCCAAGCTGGCTTCATACGACTACTGGGAACCAAGCTAGTTTAGCTTGGTGTGGGGCTCAGGGGGCAGAAATTAGTCATAAGCAACAGACCCATTTCTGCCAAGTAATTTTTACTCAAATCTTCTCTCCTCAGATAAGGTAACAGATGGGGAATGGACCACTCTGTTTTCCCAACCCAGTTGAGCAGATTTACCAGGGATCAGTCAGTATCTTCATCTGGACGGTAGAATCTTTTCTTCTCAATGCATTCTGCGTTAAAGGGAACCAACCACCAGGATTTTGCTTTATAAAGTAAAGGCAGTGCTATACTGGCGCTAGGATGCTGAATCCAGGCATACCTTTTGCTGAAATAGGAGATTATTGATTGATATTTCCGCAATCAAAGTTACAGAAATGCTCTGCACCTTTTATTGACGTGTGCAGCAGGTATAAGCCTTTGTGGGTCAGAGTCTAGGGTGTAAAGCCCTCCTCCTGTGATTTCTTTATTTAAATTTCACGCTGCACCAGCATAGTAATGATGTCTTCATTAAAATGGAGCTGGAGTTTGCACATGCACGTACCGCGATCTCCGATGCCATTTTATTGAAGACACTGGAGAGAAGACTGAGCAACGCGAGAACAGAATCCATTTTGTTCTTAGGCCATGTGCCCACGCTGTGGAAAATTCAAGGAATTTGCCGCAAATTTTTATGTTGAAATTCTGCGGATTTCTGAAAAATCCACAGTACAGAGACTAGCCAACCTTTTCTATGGCATTTTGGAACTGCTGCGCCCATGCTGCGGATGTCTCCGCAGCGGAACTAGTGCGGATTTCCCTGCGGAAAAATCTGCAGCAAGTCAATTATTCCTGCGGATTTTTCCGCAAGATCCTATACTTACCTGCCTTGATAGAAGACACCAGAGTCACTTCCTCCGGTGCAGAGGAGCGCGGTGGAGCCAGGAGCAGGCAGCAGGAGGTGGGCGGGGCCTGCACAAGCTCTGGTCATGTGACAGCCGGAGCTAGTTCAGGCCTGCCCACCTTCTCCTGCAAAGTGCAGACCGACACGGACGGAAAGTGAAGTACTCCGTGATGAAGGTAAGTATGAACTCCCCAATCACTCCAGCACTTGTTCTGCATTAAGGATGCAGTGCCGAAGCCATGGTATTGCGGATACAGAATGACCGCAGTATATCCGCAGGACATTCCGCAATACAACCGCAGCATAAAATAGACAAAGTTAAGCTGTGGTTTTCTGGGAGCTTCTGTGGAATGTCCTGCGGATACATCAGCAGCATACTTTTCCCGTGGGCACATAGCCTTATAGTTTCCATCTGGTCTTATAGCTAAGGAGGTCATAGGGTTCAGCTAACACTAATGGGCAAGGAAGTTCACATTTCTTTTCACACCCCTACTGCTCTTATTGGTGCATAGTTCAGAGGGACAAGGCCTTTGTCTGTGACCTTATATAAACTGGTCACATGTACTAATAAAGGAAAAGTCTTTTTTGAGTACACCATAGTAAGCCTGTGTGCTGTATTGATTTCCCGAGCGCTTATAGTACCAGAGGCATAAAAAGGGTGTATTTCGCTCACAGCTGCATCGGTACACGCGCAGATTTTTTTCTTTACATATCCATACATGCCCTTGCTGCTCAGTCTTCTCTGCAGCATTTTCAGTAAAATGGTGCCAGATACCACAATATGTGCATGCACAAACTCCGGCACCATTTTCATGCACTCCCTGCCGATCACAAAATACTACACCCAGAAAGCACGGCTTGTTTCTTTCCTTCCATAGGAATCATTCCAGCCTTGTTCATTCATTTCAGATTTGTTATTCAGATCTCTAAGCGGTAAATAGAGAATTTTGTTTACTTACCGTAAATTTTTTCTTATAGTTCCTTATTGGGAGACCCAGACCATGGGTGTTTAGCTTTTACCTCCGGAGGACACACAAAGTACTACACTTAAAAGTGTAGCTCCTCCCCCTGAGCTTATACACCCCCTGGTGAGCAGACCCAGCCAGTTTAGTGCAAAAGCTGAAGGAGAATAGCCACCCACAAGTAGAACAGAGCAAAAGCCGGAACAACCGGAGACTCTGTCCACGACAACAGCCGGTGAGAACACGCGAAACAAGAAAATTGCCAACAGGCAACAGGGAGGGTGCTGGGTCTCCCAATACGGAACTATAAGAAAAAGAATTTACGGTAAGTAAACAAAATTCTCTTTTTCTTTATCGTTCCTTTGGGAGACCCAGACCATGGGACGTTCTAAAGCAGTCCCTGGGTGGGAAATAAACCGAAAAAAAAGGCAAGAAGTAGGCAGAACCTAACTTCACAAATGGGCGACAGCCGCCTGAAGGATGCGTCTGCCCAAGCTCGCATCTGCCGAAGCATGAGCATGCACTTGGTAGTGCTTCGAAAAGGTATGCAGGCTAGTCCAAGTGGCAGCCTGACAGACTTGTTGAGCCGTAGCCTGGTGCCTGAAAGCCCAAGAGGCACCAACAGCTCTGGTCGAATGTGCCTTGATCCCCGGCGGGGGAGGCACCTGAGAACTCTGGTAGGAGTCCGAAATGGTCGATCTAAACCAACGGGCTAAGGTCGGCTTAGAAGCAGAGAGGCCCTTGCGCCGACCTGTGGTTAGCACAAAAAGAGAAGAAGTGCACCGCCTAAGAGCAGCGGTGCGAGACACATAGATCCGGAGCGCACGCACCAGATCCAGAGTATGCATCGCTTTTTTCAAAGCTACGAACAGGAGCCGGACAAAAGGAAGGTAGGGTAATGCCCTGGTTAAGGTGGAAAGGAGAGACCACCTTAGGAAGAAAATCCGGAGTCGGACGGAGAACCACCTTGTCTTGATGAAATACTAAAAAAGGTGACTCCGAAGAGAGCGCGGCAAAATCAGAGACTCTCCTGAGGGAAGTTATGGCCACCAGAAAAACCACTTTCTGTGAAAGACGATGCAAAGAGACCTCCCTAAGAGGCTCAAAGGGGGGTTTCTGCAAAACCGTGAGAACTAAATTAAGGTCCCAGGGATCCAAGGGCCGCCGGTAAGGCGGAATGATGTGAGACGCGCCTTGCATGAAGGTGCGGACCTGAGCCAGCCGAGCGAGACGCCGCTGGAACAGAACTGACAGAGCTGAGACTTGTCCCTTGAGAGAGTTGAGGGACAGTCCTAACTGCAGAACGGACTGTAGAAAAGACAGAAGGGTCGGCAAGGAGAATGGCCAAGGAGGGAGGATGGTCAGTAGAGCGACACCAGGACAGGAAAATTTTCCAAGTCATGGGATAGATGTTAGCGGAGGAAGACTTACGGGCCCGAGTCATAGTGGAGATGACTTCAGGAGGAATACCAGAAGCCGTCAAAATCCAGGACTCAAGAGCCACGCCGTCAATTTGAGAGCCGCAGAATTCAGGCGGAAAAACGGACCTTGTGAGAGTAGGTCGTGACGGTCCAGGAGATGCCACGGCATCTCTACGGACAGATGGAGCAGATCTGGATACCAAGCTCGCCTGGGCCAGTCCGGTACAATGAGGATGACTCGACAGCCCTCCATTCTGATCTTGCGCAGGACTCTGGGCAAGAGAGCTAGAGGGGAAAACACGTAGGACAGACGAAACTGGGACCAGTCTTGAACCAGTGCGTCCGCGGCGAATGCCTGAGGGTCGTGGGAGCGAGCCACGTAAACGGGAACCTTGTTGTTGTGACGGGATGCCATTAGGTCCACGTCCGGAGTGCCCCATTTGCGGCAGATTGACTGAGCCGGGTGCAGGGACCACTCGCCACCGTCCACGGTTTGACGGCTGAGATAATCTGCCTCCCAGTTTTCCACGCCTGGGATGTGGACTGCGGATATGGTGGACTTGGAGTCCTCCGCCCATTGAAGGATGCGTTGTACTTCCAACATCGCCAGGCGGCTGCGTGTCCCGCCTTGGTGATTGATGTAGGCAACCGCTGTCGCGTTGTCTGACTGGACTCGAATGTGCCTGCCCGCCAACAGGTGGTGAAAAGCTAGGAGAGCTAGAAGCACGGCTCTGGTTTCCAGCACATTGATTGAAAGAGCTGACTCGGACGGAGTCCAAGTGCCCTGCGCTCTGTGGTGGAGATATACCGCTCCCCAGCCGGATAGACTGGCATCCGTGGTGAGAATCACCCAGGACGGGGCCAGGAAGGAGCGCCCCTGGGACAGGGAGAGAGGCCGAAGCCACCACTGAAGAGAGCTCCTGGTTTGTGGCGACAGAGCCACTAACCTGTGTAAGGAGGAAGGCCGCTTGTCCCAACAGCGGAGAATATCCAGCTGCAGGGGGCGCAGATGCAACTGGGCAAAGGGAACAGCCTCCATGGACGCCACCATTTGACCCAGCACCTGCATCAGACGCCTGAGGGTATAACAGCGGGGCCTCAGCAGAGAGCGCACCGCTAGCTGAAGGGACTGCTGTTTGACTAAGGGCAACTTCACAAGTGCCGTCAAGGTCTCGAACTGCATCCCTAGGTACGTGAGACTCTGGGTCGGAGTCAGAGTGGATTTGGGCAGATTGACCAGCCACCCGAATTGAGCTAGAGTGGAGAGAGTGAGCGAGACACTCCGCTGACAGTCTGCGCTGGATGAAGCCTTGACTAGAAGGTCGTCCAGGTAAGGAATCACTGCCAACCCCTGGAGGTGCAGAACTGCAATCACTGCTGCCATGACCTTGGTGAATACCCGAGGGGCCGTGGCCAACCCAAAGGGGAGAGCCACGAATTGGAAGTGATCTTCTCCTACTGCAAAACGTAGCCAACGCTGGTGTGACACTGCAATTGGCACATGCAGATAGGCATCTCTGATGTCGATGGATGCCAGGAAATCCCCTTGGGTCATTGAGGCAATGACTGATCGCAGAGACTCCATGCGAAAGCGCCGCACCTGAACATGCTTGTTGAGAAGCTTCAGATCCAGGATGGGCCGGAAGGTACCGTCCTTTTTGGGAACTAGGAAGAGATTTGAGTAGAAACCTCTGAACCGTTCCCGGGCGGGAACCGGTACAATTACTCCATTGGCCTGTAAGGCTGCCACGGCCTGTGAGAAAGCGGCGGCCTTGGAGCAGGGGGGAGTTGAGAGAAAAAATCTGTTTGGCGGACTGGAAGAGAATTCTATCCTGTAGCCGTGGGAGATGATATCCCGCACCCACTGATCGGAGACGTGTTGAAACCAAGCGTCGCCAAAGTGGGAGAGCCTGCCACCGACTAAGGACGTTGCTGGAGCGGGCAGATAGTCACGAGGAGGCTGCCTTAGTGGCAGCAGCTCCTGCGGTCTTCTGTGGACGCGCTTTTGTGCGCCAGTTGGATTTCTGGTCCTTGGCTGAGTTAGCGGACGAGGCCGAGGGCTTAGAAGACGACTAGTTGGAGGAACGAAAGGAGCGAAACCTCGACTGATTCCTACCCTGGGCAGGTTTCCTGGCTTTAGTTTGAGGCATGGAAGTACTCTTCCCGCCAGTAGCTTCCTTAATAATTTCATCCAGCTGTTCTCCGAACAGCCGGGACCCAGCAAAAGGGAGCCCAGCAAGGTACTTCTTTGAAGAAGCATCTGCCTTCCACTCTCGAAGCCACAAGATTCTGCGGATAGCGAGGGAATTAGCCGAAGCCACCGCAGTGCGGTGAGAAGCCTCCAGCATGGCAGACATGGCATAGGATGAAAAGGCCGAAGCTTAGGAAGTTAAGGCATCCATTTCGGGCATAGATTCCCTGGTGAGGGAATGCATCTCCTCTAGAGAAGCAGAGATGGCCTTGAGAGCCCACACTGCTGCAAAAGTCGGAGAAAACGCGGCCCCCGCCGCTTCATAGACGGATTTGGCCAGAAAGTCAATCTGGCGGTCAGTGGAATCCTTAAGGGAAGTGCCATCAGCCACCGACACAACGGTCCGGGCTGCGAGACTAGACACCGGAGGGTCTACCTTTGGGGACTGAGCCCACTCCTTGACCACCTCAGGTGGAAAGGGAAAACGGTCATCAGAACCACGCTTTGGGAAGCGCTTGTCAGGACAGGCCCTGGGCTTGGTCACAGCGGCCTGAAAACTGGAGTGGTTAAAGAACACACTCTTTGCTCTCTTAGGCAAGGTAAACTGGTGCTTTTCTGCCAGCGAGGGTTGCTCCTCTGATACTGGCGGATTGAGATCCAGTACAGAATTAATAGAAGCAATCAAGTCACTAAGATCTGACTCACTTTCGGACAGATCAATGGGGCACATGGAGTTAGCCTCCGAGCCCCCTGTAAAGGCATCCTCCTCATCCAGCGAGTCAGCTCTGGAATCAGAGCCACGGGAGGAGGAGGGAGAGGGAACCCTGCGTCTCTTCTCAGGAGGACGGGGTCTGGGCCCTGATGATGAATCCTCTGTGAACTCCGGTCCTGAGGGACCCCTAGCAGCAGAGGCATCCTGTGAAGGGGGCTGATGCATATTCATCAACGTCCTGGACAGAAGTCCCATGGACTCAGCAAAAGACTGGGAGATAGACCTAGAAAAGGATTCTACCCAAGCCGGGGGTTCAGCCACAGGAGCAGGAGCAGCCTGAGAAACCACTGGGGGTGAGACTCCAGGCTGTGGCACCGCCAAGTTAGAGCAGGCATCACAATGTGGGAAGGTGCTCGGTTCAGGCAGCAGGAGCTTACATGCAGCACATACAGAATAAAGCTTTGGGGCCTTGCTCCTCGTGTGAGACATGCTGCTGGAGTGGGGGCTCTGCCAGAGAATGAACCCCAGAGAGTATATACAGAGGTCCACAACCGGAGACCAATTGCGGCTTACCAGACCACTGGAGCGGTGTTGTGTGCCCTCCAGATCCCGAAGCCCGGACCCCCAAGCACAGCACCTCAGCAGAGATGCTGCAGACCAGCGCTGCAATGACTGATCGCAGAGAGAACGCTGAGAAAATGGCCGCCGGAGCGAAGAGAGGGGCCGGGACTTTCTTGAGGAGCGGGATCTGGAGGGCCATAGAGACCTACAGGGGAGGGGACACAGCAGTGGGGAGTGTCCCTCCCCTGTACAAAACGGCCGCCGGGAGGAGCCGAGCCTGTCCCTCTACATGAGTGACATGCGAGGGCAGTGAAACAGAAAATAGGCCTCCGGCTAAGCCGGGGCCCAAATTTGAGCGGCGCGGCCGACGCGCAGGCACCATCGGCGCGATTCTCAGGCGACAGCTAGAGAACCCGCCGGAAATGTCAGTAAACACAATAAGCACACTCTCCCCCAACAATAAAGTACAGGGACTCCGAAATCTAAACGTTTCAGTACTTAGCTGCTGAGACGCAGGGCCAAGTCCCTGGGGATGAGTGCTCCGGTCCAGCAGGGTCCTGAAGGGCTGCGGATGGAGACCGGTCTCCTGCCAAGCATGGAGACCGTGCTGGCTCCCTCTTCAAGCCAGAGCCCAGGAGGGATGGTGAAGGAGCACGGCATGTAAGGCTCCAGCCTAGGAATCAACCTTACAACACCGCCGACACAGTGGGGTGAGAAGGGACATGCCGGGGGTCCAGACGTGGACCCCACTCTTCAATCTCGTTCCAAAAGGAAAAATTCAGATGAGAATGCATGTGTGGATGTATGCCTCCTGAACACAAAGCGATAAACTGGCTGGGTCTGCTCACCAGGGGGTGTATAAGCTCAGAGGGAGGAGCTACACTTTTAAGTGTAGTACTTTGTGTGTCCTCCAGAGGCAGAAGCTAAACACCCATGGTCTGGGTCTCCCAAAGGAACGATAAAGAAATAGCTTTTTATTGTTTTGAGCATTTGTTGGGAAAAAAGAGAATTTTGTTTACTTACCGTAAATTCTTTTTCTTATAGTTCCGACATGGGAGACCCAGACCATGGGTGTATAGCTACTGCCTCCGGAGGACACACAAAGTACTACACTCAAAACGTGTAGCTCCTCCCTCCGGGCTATATACACCCCCTGGATGACAATCTAAACAGTACAGTGCAAAAGCTGAAGGAGGACATCAACCCATAAGTAGAGATAGAGTAAAACTCGGAAAAAAAACGGAACCTCTGTCTACAACAACAGCCGGTGAAACACACGGAACAAGAACTGCCAACAGGCAACAGGGAGGGTGCTGGGTCTCCCATGTCGGAACTATAAGAAAAAGAATTTACGGTAAGTAAACAAAATTCTCTTTTTCTTTATCGTTCCTTATGGGAGACCCAGACCATGGGACGTCTCAAAGCAGTCCATGGGTGGGAAGAAACCAAACTGAGAAGTAGGCAAAACCTAACTTCACAAATGGGCGACAGCCGCCTGAAGGATGCGCCTGCCCAAGCTCGCATCTGCCGAAGCATGAGCATGCACTTGGTAGTGCTTCGAAAAGGTGTGCAGACTAGACCAAGTGGCAGCCTGACAAACCTGCTGAGCCGTAGCCTGGTGCCTGAAAGCCCAGGAGGCACCGACAGCTCTGGTCGAGTGCGCCTTAATCCCCGGCGGTGGAGGCACCTGAGAACACTGGTAGGCATCAGAGATGGCCGACCTAATCCAACGAGCTAGGGTCGGCTTAGAAGCCAAGAGACCCTTGCGCTGACCCGTGGTTAGCACAAAAAGTGAGGTGCACCGCCTAAAAGCGGCGGTGCGTGACACATAGATTCGGAGCGCCCGCACCAAATCCAAGGTATGCAACGCCTTCTCAAAGCGATGCACAGGGGCCGGACAAAGGGAAGGCAATGAAATGTCCTGGTTAAGGTGGAAAGAAGACACCACCTTAGGGAGAAAATCCGGAGTCGGACGGAGAACCACCTTGTCTTGGTGAAACACCAAGAAAGGCGACTCCGAAGAGAGCGCAGCCAAATCAGAGACTCTCCGGAGAGAAGTTATGGCTACTAGAAAAACCACTTTCTGTGAAAGTCTAAACAAGGGAACCTCCCTAAGAGGCTCAAAAGGGGGTTTCTGTAAGGCCGTGAGGACCAGATTAAGATCCCAGGGATCCAAAGGCCGCCGGTAAGGAGGAATGATGTGAGATGCGCCCTGCATGAAGGTGCGCACCTGAGCCAGTCGGGCGATACGCCGCTGGAATAATACCGACAGAGCCGACACCTGTCCCTTGAGAGAATTGAGGGACAGTCCTAGCTGCAGACCGGACTGTAGAAAAGACAGGATGGTCGGCAAAGAGAACGGCCAAGGAGCATGGCCGGAAGAGCGGCACCAGGACAGGAAAATCTTCCAAGTCCTGTGGTAAATCTTGGCCGATGAAGACTTCCGAGCCTGAGTCATAGTGGAAATGACCTCAGAAGGAATGCCTGAAGCCGTCAGGATCCAGGTCTCAAGAGCCACGCCGTCAATTTGAGAGCCGCAGAATTCTGGCGGAAAAACGGACCTTGAGAGAGAAGGTCTGGGCGGTCCGGGAGATGCCACGGCATTTCGACGGACAGACGGAGCAGATCTGGGTACCAAGCTCGCCTGGGCCAGTCCGGAGCAATAATTATGACCCGACGGCCCTCCACCCTGATCTTGCGCAGAACCCTGGGCAAGAGAGCTAGAGGGGGGGAACACATAGGCCAGACGGAACTGAGACCAATCTTGAACCAGTGCGTCCGCTGCGAAGGCCTGAGGATCGTGGGAGCGAGCCACGTAAACCGGGACCTTGTTGTTGTGCCGGGATGCCATTAGATCCACTTCCGGAGTGCCCCACTTGCGGCAGATGGACCTGAACACCGCCGGATGCAGGGCCCACTCGCCGCTGTCCACGGTTTGACGGCTGAGATAATCGGCCTCCCAGTTTTCTACGCCTGGGATGTGGACTGCGGATATGGTGGACTTGGAGTCCTCCACCCATTGAAGGATGCGTTGAACCTCCAACATCGCCAGGCGGCTGCGAGTCCCGCCTTGGTGATTGATGTAGGCAACCGCTGTCGCGTTGTCCGACTGGACTCGAATGTGCTTGCCCGCCAACAGGCGGTGAAAGGCAACGAGAGCTAGAAGAACAGCCCTGATTTCCAGCACATTGATCGAGAGGGCAGATTCAGACGGAGTCCAAGTGCCCTGTGCTCGGTGGTGGAGAAACACTGCTCCCCAGCCGGAGAGACTGGCATCCGTGGTGAGGATCACCCAGGACGGAGTCAGGAAGGAGCGTCCCTGAGACAGAGAGAGGGGCCGAAGCCACCACTGAAGAGAGCTCCTGGTCTGAGGCGACAGAGCCACTAGCCTGTGCAAGGAAGAGGTCCGCTTGTCCCAACAGCGGAGAATGTCCAGCTGCAGGGGACGCAGATGAAACTGGGCAAAGGGAACCGCTTCCATTGACGCCACCATCTGACCCAGCACCTGCATGAGGTGCCTGATGGAATGACGGCGGGGCTGCAACAGAGAGCGCACCGCCCGATGAAGAGACTGCTGTTTGGCTAAGGGCAGCTTCACAAGTGCCGGAAGAGTCTCGAATTGCATCCCTAGGTACGCGAGTTCCTGGGTCGGGGACAGAGTGGACTTGGTCAGATTGACAAGCCACCCGAATTGAACAAGCGTGGCGAGAGTGAGCGAGACACTCCGCTGACAGTCTGCACTGGATGAGGCCTTGACAAGAAGGTCGTCCAGGTAAGGAATCACTGCCAACCCCTGGAGATGCAGGACCGCTACCACTGCTGCCATGACCTTGGTAAAAACACGAGGGGCCGTGGCTAACCCGAAGGGGAGAGCCACGAATTGGAAATGTTCCTCTCCGATTGCAAAGCGTAGCCAACGCTTGTGTGAAACCGCAATAGGCACATGCAGATAGGCATCTCTGATGTCGATGGATGCTAGAAAATCTCCTTGGGTCATTGAAGCAATGACCGATCTCAGAGACTCCATGCGAAAGCGCCGCACCTGAACGTGCTTGTTGAGAAGCTTGAGATCCAGGATGGGCCAGAAGGAACCGTCCTTCTTGGGGACTAGGAAGAGGTTTGAGTAGAAACCTCTGAACCGTTCCCGGGCGGGAACCGGTACAATTACTCCGTTGGCCTGCAAGGATGCCACGGCCTGAGAGAAGGCGGCGGCCTTGGAGCAGGGGGAAGCAGACAGAAAAAATCTGTTTGGCGGGCTGGAAGAAAATTCTATCCTGTAGCCGTGGGAGATGATATCCCGCACCCACTGATCGGAGACGTGTTGAAACCACACGTCGCCAAAGTGGGAGAGCCTGCCACCGACCAAGGACGTTGCTGGCACGGCCAGATAGTCAAGAGGAGACTGCCTTGGTGGCAGTGGCTCCTCCGCTCTTCTGAGGACGCGGCTTCGCGCGCCAGTTCGGTTTACGATCCTTGGCTGAGGTAGTGGACGAAGCTGAGGGCTTAGAGGAGGACCAGTTAGAGGAACGAAAGGAACGAAACCTCGACTGGTTCCTGCCCTGGACAGGTTTCCTGGTTTTAATTTGTGGCAAGGAAGTACTCTTCCCGTCAGTAGCTTCCTTGATAATTTCATCCAGTTGTTCGCCGAACAGCCGGGACCCAGCAAAGGGGAGCCCAGCAAGGTACTTCTTAGAAGAAGCGTCTGCTTTCCACTCTCGAAGCCACAAGATCCTGCGGATCGCGAGAGAATTAGCGGAAGCCACCGCCGTGCGGTGAGAAGCCTCTAGAATGGCAGACATGGCGTAGGATGAAAAAACCGAAGCCTGGGAAGTTAAGGCAACCATCTCGGGTATAGAGTCCCTGGCGAGGGAATGTATCTCCGCCAGAGAGGCAGAGACTGCCTTAAGAGCCCACACTGCTGCAAAAGACGGGGAGAACGAGGCTCCTGCCGCCTCATATACAGATTTGGCCAGAAGGTCAACCTGGCGGTCAGTGGGGTCCTTAAGAGAGGTGCCATCGGCCACAGAAACGACTGTCCGGGCTGAGATTCTAGACACCGGAGGGTCCACCTTTGGGGACTGAGCCCACTCCTTAACCACCTCAGGTGGAAAGGGAAAACGGTCATCAGAACTACGCTTTGGAAAGCGTTTGTCAGGACAGGCCCTGGGTTTGGTAACAGTGGCCTGAAAGCTGGAGTGGTTAAAAAAAACGTACTCCTAGCTCTCTTAGGATAGGTAAACTGGTGAATCTCTATCAGAGAAGCTTGTTCCTCTGACACTGGTGGATTAAGGTTCAGTACGGAGTTAATGGATGCAATTAAATCACTAACATCCGCATCACCCTCAGATAAGTCAATGGGGTACATAGAGGTAGCGTCTGAGCCCACAGTAAAAGTATCCTCCTCGCCCTGCACCTCAGCTCGTGAATCAGAGCCGTGGGACGAGGAAGGAGAAGGGTCCCTGCGTCTCCGTTTAGGGGGACGGGGTCCTAAAACATGTTCTGAGAGCTCTGCAGAGCTCGGAGCAGCAGAGGCACCCTGAGAAGGGGGCTGATGCATGGTCAGCAGAGTTCGGGACAGCTGTCCCATAGAGTCGGCAAAAGACTGGGAAATAGCACTGGAAAAAGATGCTACCCAAGCCGGGGGTTCAGCCACCGGGGCAGGAGCGGCCGGGGGGACCCCTGAAGAGGCTCCAGGCTGAGGCACCACCATGTTAGAACAGGCATCACAATGTGGGTATGTGCTCGGTTCAGGCAATATGAGCTTACATGCAGTGCATATAGCGTACAGCTTTGCAGCCTTGCTCCTAGTGAGAGACATGCTGCTGAGGTGGAGGCTCTGCAGTAAATAATACACTCCAATAGAATGACTCCCTGAGAGTGTATAATAAAGCCCACAACCTGAGGTTGTGGCTTACCAGACAGCTTTCTGTGTGCCCTCCGGATTCCACAGCTCAGACCCCCAGTGTATGCAGCAGCAGCAGCAGCCAACGCCGATCAGTGTGAGGACGCTGAGAAAATGGCGCTGGAGAGAGGAGGGGGGGGGGCGGGGATTAGCCCAAGAGCGGGAATCCGGAGGGCCAAGGAGAGATACAGGGGAGGGAAACATCTCCTCAGAGAGGAGTGTCCTCCCCTCTGCTGAACGCCGGTGGGCGGCGCCGCACTGCTCCCCTACAAAAACTGACATGCAGAGGGAATGAAACCGAAACTAGGCCGCGACTGAAGCCGGGGCCTAGATTTTTACATGCGGCCGACGAGCAGGCACCCTCGGCGCGGTTCTCAGGAAAAACCTAGAGAACCGGACGGAAAACACAGCAGAGTTACAAAACACACTCTCCCCATAATAAATGTGCCTGGGACCCCTGAGAAACGTCTCAATACTTAGCTTTTGAGACGCAGGGCCAAGTCCCTGAGCAAAGGGTAAACGCTCCGTCCGGCAGGAACCTGACAGGGCTGCGGATGGAGACCGGTCTCCTGCAAGGCAGAGAGGACCGAGATGGCTCCCACTTCAAGCCAGAGCCCGAGGGATGGTGAAGGAGCGCGGCATGTGAAGGCTCCAGCCTTATAAGTCAACCTTAACAGCACCGCCGACACAGTGGGGTGAGAAGGGACATGCCGGGAGTCCAGACTGGACCCGCTTTTCTTCCATATCTTTGAAATCAAAAATCTTAAAAATGAAAAATCAGAAAATGCATGTGTGTGTGACCTCCTGAACACAAAGCATTGAACTGGTTAGATTGTCATCCAGGGGGTGTATATAGCCCGGAGGGAGGAGCTACACGTTTTGAGTGTAGTACTTTGTGTGTCCTCCGGAGGCAGTAGCTATACACCCATGGTCTGGGTCTCCCATAAGGAACGATGAAGAAATTACATGTTGCTATTCATTATAATACAGTGTCACCTATAGGTTGTACACTATATGGCTCTCACATGTCTAATCTGTAGTTTTAGTTAAAGACCATTTCCTCACCTTGTCTGCGTAGTTGGTGTTCTCGAGAATGTCCTTTTTCCTCAGTGCTGGTAAAAGTGTCTTGCAGTTTTTGAAGTTTTTCCTGATTTTGCAGATGAGCCATACGCAACTGGGATCGAAGGTCCTGAATTTCAGAGACAAGGCTACTACGATCTACAGCAAGGACATGTTCCAGGACAAGACGTTTCTGCTCCTCCTGCAAAAAGGATTTTAAGACTTGACGTGTACTGGTTAAATATCCTGAGACCCCCATTGAATAATAAAAATGCTCATCAGTTTTGTATGGGCTCTGTGTACAGGCTCCCAGCTATTCTGTACACCGCACAGTATGCAAGTCATGCTGGAGCTCTGCGCTTGTGCCTTTTGAGTAGCATACTGCAGAGCTGTATTTTTATTTTTTTTGAGCGATCATCGGACTCTACAAATATATGACATGATGCAAAGGAAGGAGAAACTAAGGGGGACCGGTCATTAAATTAATCACAAAATCAGAGTCTGGCTGCGCAATTGCAGAAGTGTACATTTTACTCAAACACTGTGTCATTTCTGAGAAAACTGTTCAAAAAGTTGTCCTGGAACTATAGGGAGACCTGATTAACAGTACTATGTTCACAGCAGGCTTCTTCCCGCTCAGCTCCCATTAATCCCTCTTGAGCGTCAATTGAGAGATTTAGCAAACAGGAGAAGGGTGGAGAAAGATAAGATGGGGACCACATCAGCCTAGTGAGGCCCCACCGCAGTATTTCAGAGTGAAACGTACCTTGCTGCAATCTCACAGACCGGCTCCAATTCATGCTGCTAGTGGTTCGGTCTACATGGACCATATGATGGGGAAATGTACTGTATATACACTTTAATATAAGCCGAGCTTTTCAGCCCATTTTTTTTTTTTTATGCTGAAAACGCCCCCCCACCCCTCAGCTTATACTCAAGTGAGGATCCCATAAAACATTCTCACCTGTCCTCCGTTCCTGCGGTGTCTTCTTCAGTCGAGAGTGATGGATAATATCGCGATCTTTTTTGCACTTTGAAATGCGTAAAAATAAACCACAGCTGATAACTCATGATCGTGGACTCGTCATCCTTATACTAGAGGGGCAGCGCAAGAAGAAGGGAATTTTGTTACTTACCGTAAATTCCTTTTCTTCTAGCTCTTATTGGGAGACCCAGACGATTGGGGTATAGCTACTGCCCTCTGGAGGCCACACAAAGCACTACACTAAAAGTGCAAGGCCCCTCCCTCTCTGGCTATACCCCCCCGTGGTATCACGGGTACTCCAGTTTTAGTGCCAAAGCAAGAAGGAGGAAGCCAACAACTGGTTTAAACAAATTAACTCCGAGTAACATCGGAGAACTGAAAAAACCGTTCAACATGAACAACATGTGTACCCGCAAACAGCAAAAACAATCCCGAAGGACAACAGGGCGGGTGCTGGGTCTCCCAATAAGAGCTAGAAGAAAAGGAATTTACGGTAAGTAACAAAATTCCCTTCTTCTTCAGCGCTCTATTGGGAGACCCAGACGATTGGGACGTCCAAAAGCTGTCCCTGGGTGGGTAAAGAAATACCTCATGTTAGAGCTGCAAAACAGCCCCCCCCTACGGGGATGTCACTGCCGCCTGCAGGACTCTTCTACCTAAGCTGGCATCCGCCGAAGCATAGGTATGCACCTGATAATGCTTGGTGAACGTGTGCAGACTCGACCAGGTAGCCGCCTGACACACCTGTTGAGCCGAAGCCTGGTGCCGTAATGCCCAGGACGCACCTACGGCTCTGGTTGAGTGGGCTTTTAGCCCTGAAGGAACCGGAAGCCCAGCAGAACGGTAGGCCTCTATAATTGGTTCTTTGATCCATCGAGCCAAGGTGGCTTTAGAAGCCTGCAACCCCTTGCGCGGACCGGCGACAAGGACAAAAAGTGCATCGGAACGGCGCATGGGCGCCGTGCGGGAAATGTAGATCCTGAGTGCTCTCACCAGATCTAGCAAACGCAAGTCCCTTTCATACCGGTGAACCGGATGAGGATAAAAGGAAGGCAATGATATATCCTGATTAAGATGAAACGAGGATACGACCTTAGGGAGAAACTCCGGAATGGGGCGCAGCACAACCTTGTCCTGGTGGAACACCAAGAAGGGAGCCTTGGATGACAGAGCAGCCAGCTCAGACACTCGCCGAAGCGATGTGATCGCAACAAGAAACGCCACTTTCTGTGACAGGCGAGAAAAAGAAACTTCTTTGAGAGGCTCGAAGGGCGGCTTCTGGAGAGCCACTAGTACCCTGTTCAGATCCCATGGTTCCAACGGCCGCTTGTACGGGGGCACAATATGACAGACCCCCTGCAGGAACGTGCGCACCTTAGGAAGACGTGCTAGACGCTTCTGAAAAAACACGGATAGTGCCGAGACTTGCCCTTTAAGGGAGCCGAGCGACAAGCCCTTTTCCAACCCTGATTGCAGGAAAGATAGAAAAGTGGGCAATGCAAATGGCCAGGGAGACACTCCCTGAGCAGAGCACCAGGTTAAGAAAATCTTCCACGTTCTGTGGTAGATCTTAGCAGAAGTTGACTTCCTAGCTTGTCTCATTGTGGCTACCACTCCCTGGGATAATCCTGTTGACGATAGGATCCAGGACTCAATGGCCACACAGTCAGGTTCAGGGCCGCAGAATTCTGATGGAAAAACGGCCCTTGAGACAGCAGGTCTGGACGGTCTGGAAGCGACCACGGTCGGCCGACCGTGAGATGCCACAGATCCGGATACCACGATCTCCTCGGCCAGTCTGGGGCGACGAGTATGATGCGGCTGCAATCGGATCTGATCTTGCGTAGTACTCTGGGCAAGAGTGCCAGAGGCGGGAATACATATGGGAGGCGGAAGTGCGACCAATCTTGCACCAAGGCGTCTGCCGCCAGCGCTCTTTGATCTCGCGACCGCGCCATGAATGCCGGGACCTTGTTGTTGTGCCGAGACGCCATTAGGTCGACGTCCGGCACTCCCCATCGGCGACAGATTTCCTGAAACACGTCCGGGTGAAGGGACCATTCCCCCGCGTCCATGCCCTGGCGACTGAGGAAGTCTGCTTCCCAGTTTTCTACGCCCGGGATGTGAACTGCGGATATGGTGGATGCTCTTTCCTCCACCCACATCAGAATGCGCCGGACTTCCTGAAAGGCTTGCCGGCTGCGCGTCCCTCCTTGGTGGTTGATGTATGCCACCGCTGTGGAGTTGTCCGATTGGATTCGGATCTGCTTTCCTTCCAGCCACTGTTGGAAGGCCAGTAGAGCAAGATACACTGCTCTGATCTCCAGAACATTGATCTGAAGGGTGGACTCCTGCTGAGTCCACGTCCCCTGAGCCCTGTGGTGTAGAAACACTGCTCCCCACCCCGACAGACTCGCATCTGTCGTGACTACTGCCCAGGATGGGGGCAGGAAGGATCTTCCCTGAGACAATGAGGTGGGAAGGAGCCACCATTGCAGAGAGTCCTTGGCCGTCTGGGAAAGAGAGACTTTCCTGTCTAGGGAAGTCGTCTTCCCGTCCCATTGGCGGAGAATGTCCCATTGAAGTGGACGCAGATGAAACTGCGCAAAGGGAACTGCTTCCATGGCTGCCACCATCTTCCCTAGGAAGTGCATGAGGCGCCGTAAGGGGTGCGACTGGCCCTGAAGGAGCGATTGCACCCCTGTCTGTAGGGACCGCTGCTTGTTTAGCGGAAGCTTCACTCTCGCTGCTCGAGTATGAAACTCCATGCCAAGATACGTTAGTGACTGTGTCGGTGACAGATTTGACTTTGGAAAGTTGATGATCCATCCAAAAGTCTGGAGAGTCTCCAGCGTAGCCTGTAGACTGAGTTGGCATGCCTCTTGAGAGGGTGCCTTGACAAGTAGATCGTCTAGGTAAGGGATCACCGAGTGTCCCTGAGAGTGCAAGACTGCTACCACCGCCGCCATGACCTTGGTGAAGACCCGTGGGGCTGTCGCCAGACCAAATGGCAGAGCTACGAACTGAAAATGGTCGTCTCCTATCACAAAACGTAGAAAACGTTGATGCTCTGTAGCAATTGGCACGTGGAGATAAGCATCCTTGATGTCTATTGAGGCAAGGAAGTCTCCTTGAGACATTGAGGCAATGACAGAACGGAGGGTTTCCATCCGGAACCTCCTGGCGTGCACATGTTTGTTGAGCAGTTTTAGGTCCAGAACAGGACGGAATGAGCCGTCCTTTTTTGGCACCACAAAGAGATTGGAGTAAAACCCTCTCCCTTGTTCCTGAAACGGTACAGGAACCACTACTCCCTCCGCTCTTAGGGAGTCCACCGCCTGCCGCAGGACATCTACACGGTCTGGGTGTGGGGAGGTTCTGAAGAACCGAGCTGGAGGACGAGAACTGAACTCGATTCTGTACCCGCGCGACAAAATGTCCGTCACCCACCGGTCTTTGACCTGTGACATCCAAGTGTCGTAAAAGCGGGAGAGCCTGCCCCCGACCGGAGATGCGGAGGGAGGGGACTGGAAGTCATGAGGTAGCCGCTTTGGAAGCGGTTCCTCCATTTGCTTTCTTGGGGCGTGAATGAGCCCTCCAGGAATCTGAGTTTCTTTGCGTCCTCTGAGTCCCTTTGGACGAGGAGAATTGTGTTTTGCCCGAACCTCGAAAGGACTGAAACTTCTGCTGCCACTTTCTCTGCTGAGGTTTGCTTGATCTGGGCTGGGGTAAAGAGGAGTCTTTACCCTTGGACTGTTTAATGATGTCAGCCAGTGGCTCGCCAAACAGTCTTTCTCTAGACAAAGGCAAGCTGGTTAAACATTTTTTGGAACCAGCATCTGCTTTCCAGTCCTTTAACCACAATGCCCTGCGCAAAACTACCGAATTGGCAGACGCCATTGAGGTGCGGCTGGTAGATTCTAGGACCGCATTGATAGCGTAAGACGCAAACGCGGACATCTGCGAGGTAAGGGACGCCACTTGCGGCACCGCTGGATGTAAGATAGCATCCACTTTCGCTAAACCAGCTGAAATAGCTTGTAGCGCCCATACGGCTGCGAATGCTGGAGCAAACGACGCGCCGATAGCTTCATAGACAGATTTTAACCAAAGGTCCATCTGTCTGTCATTGGCATCTTTAAGTGAAGCGCCATCTTCCACTGCAACTATGGATCTAGCTGCAAGTTTGGAAATCGGGGGATCCACCTTTGGACACTGGGTCCAGCGCTTGACCACCTCAGGGGGGAAAGGATAACGTGTATCCTTAGAACGTTTAGAGAAACGCTTTTCTGGATGAGCATCGTGTTTCTGGATTGATTCTCTGAAGTCAGAGTGATCCAACAGAGCACTTAATTTACGCTTGGGATAGAGGAAACGAAATTTCTCCTGTTCTGCCGCTGCCTCTTCTGCTGAAGGGGTTGGGGGAGAAATATCTAACAGCCTATTGATGGCTGAGATAAGATCGTTTACCATGGCGTCCCCATCCGGGGTATCCAGATTGAGAGGGGTTCCAGGATTAGACTCCTGATCACTCTCTTCAGACACATCACAGGGAGACTGATTGCGCTGAGACCCTGAGCAGTGTGATGACGTTGAGGGTCTTTCCCAGCGAGCCCGCTTGGGGTGGCTGGGGCAATCATCTGAGTCATCATACTCATCCTGAGAGGCCGGGGACCCCCTTGCAGTCTGGATTAAATCCAACTGCGGAGGGTTAGAGGACATAGACCTCGCCGTGTCCATAGACTGAGCCCCAGGCATGGATTGCAAAGTTTCCAGGATTTTTGCCATAGTCACCGACATATTAACCGCAAAAACTGCAAAGTCTGACCCTGACACCGGGGCAGGACTTACAGGCGTCTCAGCCTGGGTCACTATCTCTCCTGACTCCGGCTGGCGAAGCAGCACCGGATCTGAGCATTGCACACAATGGGGGTCTTTGGAACCTGCTGGTAGAGCAGTCCCACAAGCAGCACACACAGTGCACACAGCCCTAGCCTTGGCAGCTTTGCGTCTTGTGGATGACATGCTGCTGCTTCCTCAGAGCGATCTGGGGTATTCAGCCAGGAAGCGACCTCACAGTGCAAGAAATCAATAAATCTCTATGTCCAGTGACACAATACACTAACATACACTGAGGCACTAGAGGGGCCAGCTGAAAAGCCGCTTACCGCCCGCTAAAGAGCGGGTGTGTGGTCTTCCAAAGCCCCTCAGTCTAGGTCTCCCAGAGCCTTGCGTCCTTCCTCCAGCCAGCCATGCATGTAATGGCTGCCGGCGTCCTGAGGGAAGAAGGGGGGCGGGCCCTGGGCGTTCCTGACCAAGAGCGGGAAGCCTGCTCCCTCTGTGCCTAGTGTGAGGGCTGGAGCATGTAAATCAGGCTCCAGCCCTCCTCGCTGCCGTGAAACAGCGTCTCTCCCCTACCCTGATTGACAGGGTGGGGGCGGGGAACGATCGGAGCTGCCGGCGTCCTAGGCCCAAAAGCCGGGGACTAGTGTTATAAACGCCGCCGCCGTAAAAGCGCGGTCGGCGTATCCCCGGCGCACCACAAGTCACAGCAGCGCCGCCCGGTCCAGTGAGGGTCGGCGCTGCGTTCCCAGAACACAAAGTCCCCCAGATGACTGTAGGAACACCAGCTCAGTGTACGGTCCCCGGCGCACTACAACACCCAGCCAGCCCGGAGTGTGTCTGTGCCTGCCGGGGACACAGAGTACCTGTATGATGCAGGGCCCGGTCCCTGATGGTACTCCTGCTCCGTATCCATCAGGTTCTGATGGGTCTGTGGATGGAGCCCGGCGACAGAGCTTTGAGGCCGGCAGGATCCCACTTCCACAGAACCCCCAAGGGGATGTGGAAGGAAAAACAGCATGTCAGGCTCCAGCCCTGTACCAGCAATAGGTACCTCAACCTTACAACACCATCCAGGGGTGAGAAGGGAGCATGCTGGGAACACTATATGTGTCCTCTTTTCTTCCATCCGAACTAGTCAGCAGCTACTGCTGACTAAAATCTGTGGAGCTATGCATGGAATGTCTGACCTCCTTCGCACACAAAGCTAAAACTGGAGTACCCGTGATACCACGGGGGGGTATAGCCAGAGAGGGAGGGGCCTTGCACTTTTAGTGTAGTGCTTTGTGTGGCCTCCAGAGGGCAGTAGCTATACCCCAATCGTCTGGGTCTCCCAATAGAGCGCTGAAGAAAGATCCAGATATTACTCATCCTCCTCGCCTTTAGATCTGCAGTAGCCTTTCATTTTATGTTCATTACTATTCTCACCAGGTGAGCACACCTATTAATTCTTCTATCCTCCATACCATTGGATAAGACCCTATGGGCTCCCCCCACCCCCCACAGAACATTCTCTTGATTCTTCTTGCAGTCCACACAGACCCCTCCATGATCACGTCCGGTGCATGGGACTGCCGCTGCGGTCATCAATGCTTTTGCGGCGCTGCAAAGCATTTAACTGCAGTAAAGCGATGACAACAGACAGCAGTGGCAGCCCCGTGCACTGAACACGATCATGGAGGGGGTCTATGTGCCTGCGGTCCACACAGACATCTCAATGCTCATAGTTGGGGCCTTTGCTGCAGTCCTCGCTTTACTGCAGTTGAATGCAAAGCATTCAACTGAAGTAACTTGATAACAGCAGCAGCAGTACTGTGGACTAGACGCAATCATGGAGGGGTCTCTGTTCGGACTGCAAGAAGCAGGAAAGAGGACACCGCAGGAATGGAGGACAAGTGAGAATAATGTATGTGTGTACACACAACGACATAATAGAGGCCAAGAAGGGGACTGGAATGATGACAGTACTAAATCGATGGGCCCATTACTACAGGGCACAAGGATGGGTCACATTAGTACAGGATGGGTCACATTAGTACAGGATGGGTCACATTAGTACAGGATGGGTCACATTAGTACAGGATGGGGCACATTAGTACAGGATGGGGCACATTAGTACAGGATGGGGCACATTAGTACAGGATGGGGCACATTAGTACAGGATGGGGCACATTACATTTTATTGGTATATATTTTTTATTTGTGAAATTTACCAGTAGCTCCTGCATTTTCCACCCTAGGTTTTTACTCGAGTCAATAAGTTTTCACAGTTTTTTTTGTGGTAAAATTAGGGACCTCTAATTATACTCTGATCGGCTTATACTCTAGTATATATGGTAACAATTAAAGAGGTTGACCACTACTTAAAACTGATCGCCTATCCTTAGGATAGTTCATCAATGTGTGATTAGCTGGGGTCTGACACCCCGCACCTTCACAGATCATCTGTTCTGTGTTTGCGGCGGTAGTGTGCAGCTGGAAATGCTCAGTTACAGAGCTGCTCCGTCTTTTGATAGCAGCCACAGATGGTTACTGTACATCCATTCAAATCAATAAGAGGCAAAAGGTGCAATAACCAGCAGCGGCCACTATCAGTCGACAGGGAAGCTCCGTAACGGAACATTTTCAGATGCCGCCACCGTGAACAGATGAGCGGCGGGGGTGTCAGACCCGGCTGAGCAGACATGGATGATCTATTCTAAGGATAGAACATCAATGTAAAAAGTAGTGGACAACCTATTTAAGGGTATTTAAATCAATATCCTGCCAGCCCCTCAAAAGAAGAGAAAGATATTTTTTTAGTAATAACCAACCTGCTCCTTGATTAAATGCTCCACTTTTTCCGACAGTAAATGTTTGTCTCCAGAGCCATGGCGAATATCAGATTGAAGTTCTAATCTCAGATATTCTCTCTCGCTTTCTAACAGTGCCTGCACACTCTGTAACAGGTCCCTTCTCCAGTCTAAGGCTGTACTTTCCTAGTGTAAAAGTAAAAAATTAAAATATTGTAGAATGTCATATTAATGATGCATTCCTTTATAAACTTTGATACGAAATACAAAAAATTCCTGATTTTACCATGACAGATTAATATGGACAATGGGTAAATTTTAGACAATTTTTTTTATAAAAGACAAAATTGTAACATTATCTAAAAATATAAAGAAAGGGATAAAATGAACGTACAGAAAACATGAATAGTCACATATTATAACATTACAAATAGCTGTACCTTCTCTCCTTTGTCAGCAGCCTGAGCTAAAGCGGAGCTCAGTGACTGGATGGTTTCTTGCAAACTTTGCTTTTCCTTCTGCCAAGTATCTATCTTAATTGCAAGAACAGAACTGTCCGGATCGGTGGTCTTCACCAGGGGACGTTCAGACAACTCAAGGATTTTGCAGCTTTCTTCGTGCACCATATTTAGCATTCTCTGCACAGATACAAAGATGCAGCGCAATTAGATTGAATTGTAAAACCTCTTTACATCTGTTAAAGGGATTGTCCACTTTTAGAAAAGTTTACACTAAGCTCAAATAATGGTCAACAAAAAAACATTTCACGTCGACTGCAGCTTTGCAGATATAGATCGCATGAGCCGCTGACACCACATAGCTCGGTTGTTTGAAGCGATGTTGACATGAGATCAGCGCTGAGGACAACAGACCCTGGAAAATCAGCACTGGACCCAAGGAGGGTGAGTAAAGCACAGTATTTCTTTTTTTTTTTACTATCAACTGATGTTGCAGGAAAAACAGTATCTGAAAAGTGAATAGCCCGTTTAAGTTTTCAAGATAATAAAGTACATAGTCTTGTGTGATATCATGCCAAAATAAAACCATTTCGACAACAGTTTTAATGAAGGTTTACCTGCAGTTGTGGAGACAGCACAGTGGTGCCCATCTTTCCTTTAATATCAATCAGGCTCTCCATATAATTTTGCTCAGACTTGGTGCTAAGTTCAGGTCCGTGGTCTGTAAAGAAACCCATGCATTCTCAAAAGGACATGTAACATTATTTCATGCTGGGGGTGGGGGGGGGAAGCGATGGGGTGATGTAAATCCACCATCCTAGCAGTCAAAGATTGCCGGGGGGGGGATTAAACGACAACTATTGCCACTGACTGTGAGAAGTGGTCCCGTGCTAGTAAAAGAGTAGGCAAAGTCCATGTGGGCTGAAGAACGAATAACAGTTTTAATTCTCTCTTTTTTTTTTTTTTTTTTTAAACATAAATCAATAGTCTGCATGAAAATAAGAAATCTGTTCTCTCTCTTCCTGGATTCATAGTTTGTAAAATTCTTAAATTCACAGTTAAAATCCATCTTCAGTGAGTACAGATTTCCCTTTTGCTGAGATAGGAGATGACAGTTGGTGCACATAAGGTTCTATAGAGACCTGCAACTGTCACATCAGGAGAACTTGCAGCAGAATATCTGTCAGTAGCTCCTCCCACTGCGTAGAATGTTATATGCACCGACTTTCTTCTTTCAGAAGTGGGGATTATATAAAAAAAAAAAAAAAACCAGGCTACACTGAATACAGATTTTATCCATGGATTGACTGTAAAAGATCAATTCAGAAGGAGAAAAGAAGCACATTTCTTAGACAAGATACATTAAAGAGTTGCTTATTTTCATGGTAACTATTGATGTATTAAAGAAACATTGAATACGACAATTACTTTTTAACACTAGAAGTCCCAGGAATTTCGAGCTCCATAGGGTTTCAATGGTAGAAATGTTAAATGACCCCTCTCTGGGATTTCTAGTGTTAAAGGTGATTGACTGTTGCATTTCAGAGTAAATACACTTTCAATAAGATCTACAAAAGAAGTGACTGAGGAAACTTGCTAGCTACCCTGCCCAGCAATACATAGGCAGGAGACCGGTCAAGCTAGCAGAGTGGCTTACAAAGGAACCAGATGACCCCTACATGCCAATTTCTCTTCACTTAGTTTGTGCCCCCCCCATTAAGTCTAAGAACATTTCAAAAATAGTACTTCAAGATAAAGCATACTGAACATCGTTGCAAAGAGGGATCTGGCCCATGGTTCATGCTGCCGGCGGTTTAGGCAGTATGGATAGTCTGATAGGATCCCTTTAAAATTTTCATTTGTCAATTAATAAAGACATAATACAATTTGTAATTACCCAGTTCATGAGACTTTTCAGAATCCATCTGATCGTCCCTGGAGCTCCTTAGGTCATCACCAGAACCATAATCTGTGTGTTCTGCATCTCTTAGCTGAAGAAGAAACATTGTTATACATTTGGTTGGAGATTGTGGCTAGTAAAATAAGACGTCTGTAGTGAGAGTATACATGACTGTCCACATGCACTTACTGGACTGGCCCTCTGTGCGGAGAAATTACTTTCAGATAAAGATGGAGTGCTGGATCCTAAAAGATCACAATCTTCAGGTCTTCTGATGCAAGTAGATTTTGATCTGATGATTTCAGCACTGGGAGCAATGCTCAGTTCAGAGAAGGGTGTATATGCCCCCAGGCTGTGCACCGCTTCTTGTTTTCGTACCATTTCAGGGGAGTCCCAAGTACTCAAGTCTGTGAGGCTCTCAGAGAAGCTCGTAGCCTTTCCAGGTCTTGACAGGTCTGGCTTATGGCTCAGATTTTCAACGTTCTTTTTTGGCAAATCTCCTGACATCAGCGCAATCATGGCTTCTTGGCTCACTAGAGCATCTTGCAGTTTCTTAACCTGAGTACCAAGTTTCTGGGAATGGGTCTGTAACTCTGACACACAAATCTCTCGTTTCTGTTAAAAAAATAAAATAAATAAATAAATAAAAAAAAAAAATGTAAAGCTACAATGATCATGAAAGTAAGGCATTTAAGAGGAAGCATGAAATGGTGATTTCCTCATCTCAACCAACGTATTGAAACAAAAGCCAACAATTAGTGGTGGGTATACCATCGCCCTCCAAAATGTCAAATGTCCCAACTTGTCATGTGTTAGAGTATCAAATTACATCTTGATGAAAACATCTCCTGCTGTTCACAGGTGGAGTTATTGTCTCCTGAGGCATGGCATCCCAGTCTTCTTGAAGAGTGGCCCTCAGATCATTGAGGATCTGGGGTACAGATTTACGGCCTCTACACGGCGACTCAGCTGATCCCATAGGTTTTCTATGGGACTCTGGTCTGGAGAAAGTGCAGCTGCTCCATTTGAGATCCCCCAGTCTCCAGCAGCTGGTCCTTAATGATGCAACCTTGATGACCTAGAGCATTGTCGTCCAAGAAGATGAAATTTGGCCTCTGTTGTTCATGCACAGGCACAATGACTGGTTTAATGAGGTTATTCCAGTAGTAGGGGCTTGTTGCTCTACCAGTCACACATTGTAGGGCTGTTACGTATTGACTAGACACACCGACACACACACACACACATCACACAAGGTTTGTCTAGTGACAACAGTGGCTGATGCATACTGCTCTCCATGAAGTCTCCAACATAGTTTGCAACCATCACTTCTCAGCGTGAATCTACTTTCAGTGAACAGCACTGAGGCCCACTGGTCCCTCATCCAGCGGAGAAGCTCCCTGGTCCATGCAAGACTGATGCCTGTGCATGTGGTCAGGTATCCTGCAGGTCGTCTACCACCTGATGTAATTGATGTAAAAGCATTTTGAATGGTCTGACATGACACTTGAGTGCTACACAACTCCAGGCAGATTTTAAGGGATGTGAGCAGCACCCATCATCTGGTTCCAAGGGGCATTGTTCACAATGAAGCTGTCATCAGTGAGAGATGTGGCCAAAGGAGTTCTACTACTATGCCTTTCTGGGACTCCTCCAGTCTATCTCTGTTACAACCGACTGATGACACTGACAATCTAAGCCCAGTGGCCACTACATAAACCAAATATCTCTCTTTTGCAGTAATGCAGTGCCATATTTTCCCTAGTACATTTTTGGCCTTTTCAGTGTGCAACTGTTTGCATTTATAGTTACTATGTTTTTTCAGTTAGCACCTGTTCACATTTGTTGGATGTGCGGGTCCGTTTTTTGATATTTCCAGTGGCCACTTCAGTCTGAAAACCTCCTGCTTGAAGGATGCAGGTACCGTTGATCAATTGTTAGTGGTAGACTTGGGGGTACTTTGCACGTTGCGACATCGCTACTGTGATAACGTCGGGGTCAAATTGAAAGTGACGAACATCCGGCGCCGGTAATGACGTCGCAACGTGTAAAGCCTAGATGCGCCGATAAACGATCGCAAAAGCGTCGTAAATAGGTGATCTGTGTAGCGTCGGACATTTTCATAATGTCGCACCAATAGGACATACGATGTTGTTCCTCGTTCCTGCGGCAGCACACATCGCTGTGTGTGAAGCCGCAGGAGCGAGGAACATCTCTTTACCTGCCTCCACCGGCTATGCGGAAGGAAGGTGGTGGGCGGGATGTTTATGTCCCGCTCATCTACACCCCTCCACTTCTATTGGCCGCCTGCCGTGTGACGTCGCACAACCCGCCCCTTTAGGAAGGAGGCGGGTCGCCGGCCAGAGCGACGTCGCAGGGCAGGTAAGTGCATGTGAAGCTGCCGTAGCGATAATGTTCGCTATGGCAGCTATCAGAAGATATCAGATGTGCGACAGGGGCGGGTACTATCGCGCTCGGCAACGCTAGCATCGGCTAGCAATGTCGCAACGTGCAAAGTACACCTTGGTCTCATGATGTCAAAAACGTGAGCAGCATGATGAGAAGGCCTGCTGAAATACCAATTAAAAAATTATAATTGAACTCCATTGGACAATTCATGAATCAAACACCTGTTGTGAATTTTGACATTAAACTCCTTGTTATAGAACAGCAAGTTGTGCAAAACGTCCTGGAACATTGAACAGTTGGACACGTGCATTGAAATGTTTAGAAATAGTCACATTATGTTCACCTGAAAAGAATAGAGGGTATTTTAGGATCAACCTGAAATAACCACTATAAAACACACACACACACACACACACACACACACACACACACACACACACACAATGTGTTGGCACAGGTAAGTTGCAGTATAGCACAATTATTGCACACCCAGATAGTGCATGCACTTTACCAATACAGGCATCTTAACACTAAAATGCCTAGGTTGATGTGATTGGCTGGAAGATCCAATCAATGTGATATAAATGGAGTTTTAAAGAAATAATGGCCTCTCTACAGGACATTAGAACCTAAGAAACCTGTCTATGTTACTAATCATTCTATTTCATATTTGCACCTGAAGCTGCTGAAGAGCATCTTGGGCTTTAGCTTCTCTTCGTTCACACTCGGAATGCAACTCTTCTAGTTCTTGCTCCATGTTAACAATACGAGTTTGTGCATCATGAAGATCGGCTTCTCTCAAACTTGCCAAATTCTCTGCAATCTGCAACTGCTTCTTAAGAGAAACCTGAGTGTTTAATGATACAACAAAAAAACATAATTGCATTGTATTAAATTTTGTAATCTATAGCCTCTCTGCATTTCTTGTATTTTTAAGATCTAACCAAAAAAAGTGTTACCTAAAGAAGATTTTGGGTACTCAGGTAAAGTCTCTTTCTTGGAACCTTTATTGGGGGACACAAGAAGCCATGGGTGTATGCTGTGCTGCTGCCAATAGGAGACAGACGCTATACAAAAAAAGTTAGCTCTTAGTAGGATATACTCAGGAACTGGCACAAGGTTAAATTAGTCAGTGAGGAAGCAGTAGCAACACCTGTAAAGTAAGAACTGCAGTGTTGTGCTGGGTCCCTCAAAAAAAGATTTTTGGTTGAGAGTATCCAAAATCTTCTTTTATCGCTTCATTATGGGACACAGGAAATCATGGGACAGCCTAAAGCAGTCCCCAGGGTGGGCAGAAGACAAAAGACCCTCAGGTCTGAGCTCAGGACACTGCTGCTTGTAGACCCTTTACTGAGGCTCACATCTATTGAAGCATTTGTGTGAATGGAGGATCAGGTAGCAGCTTTGCACAGCTGCAAGATGGAGCATTCCAGAATGTTCAGCCCAAAAAAAAAAAAAAAAAAAAAAAAAAATCAGCAAACTGTCTTGGCTCTGGAGGCAGGACATTATCTGCGATGATCGGGGATCATGAACCAAGAATCTGCAAATATGAAGGGTGCTGTCCTGGAGAGGTAGAGATGTAGTGCTCAAGGTCCAGCTTATTAAGTGACCTTTCCCAAGAATGAGTGGTAAACAGCCAAAAATAAGGGCAGTATGAGGTCTTTGTTAAGGTGCAAAAAGGAAACCTCCTTCGGAAAAAAGGATGGTATCGGAAGCGGGAACACCTTATCCTGGTGGATCATCAAGAAGGGTGCATAGCAAAAAAGAGCTGCAAGTTCACACACTCGCCTGATGGAGGGGATAGCTACAAGGTAGGCAACTTTCCAGGAGGGGAAAAGACAGACATCTTGTACGCGTTCAAATAGAGTGTTCTGAAAAAATGTCCTGAACGAGATTGAGGTCCCGAGGCTCTACCGGGGATCGGTTAGGTTGAACTGAATATGTCTGACTCCCTGAAATAATGCTTTGATCTGAGGACGAGATCCCAGATATTTCTGAAAAATAATTAAAGCGCCGATAGCTCACCTTTGATAGAACTAAGACAGGCCAGCTTTGAGGCCTGACTGCAAGTAGGTCAAAAGAGAGAATAAGGAAAAAGTATGGTATGGTATATGAGAGAGGAAAAAGGATGCCTTGCCTTGATCATGGTCTGGATGATCTATTGGGAGAAACCAGGGGACCTTAATACCACGGTTTCAACAGCCATGCTGTTAAATTAAGCGATTGAGAATCCTGGTAGAAGAGGGGGCCCTGCGAGAGAATATCTGGAAGCTTCTACGGCACTTTCGCCAGAAAGTTGTTTATCTCTGCGATCCAAGTTAGTCTAGGCCAGTCTTTGACCACGAGTATGATGGGCCATCCTTCAGCTTTGATCTTCTTGATCAGCTTGGAAATCAGGGGTAAAGTAGGAAAAATGTAAGGAAGGAAAAATGTGGGTCCAGGGAATCACCAGAGCATTGCAGTCTATCGAAGGGGATTGCGAGCTCTGGATACAAACTGGGGGACTTTGTGGTTCAACCTGGATGCCATTAGATTGATATTGGGAGTTCCTCATCGGGGGAAGATCTGGTTGAATATTATCGGATTCAGGGACTACTTGCCTGTGGCTCAGCTCAGAAAGCTGGTGGCCCAAATGTCCACTCCGAGAATGTGTACCGGCGATTTCAGTGGAACATCTTGTAGAGCTCATGACAGAATCTGGGAGAATTCTGACTTCATTGCGGACTTTGAGTACAGTCTTGGTGGTTGATGTATGCCACGGCTGTGGCATTGTCAGATTGGACACAAATTGGATTCCCGAAGAGAAAATCCGCCAGTGAAGCGGAGTAAAGAATATTGCCCTGAGTTCGAGAATGTTGATTGGCAGAGATGCTTCCTGAAAGTTCCATCGAACTTTGATCATGAAGCCTTGAAAAACTTACCTAAACTAGAAATCTGGTATCCGTCATTACGATCTTCCAACATACTGGCAGAAACTATCTTCCCTGTCAGATGTGAGGAGAGTGATATTTCAGCTTTTCTTGTTGAATGCATTTTCAAAAACGTATACATTTGGGGTTTTTTTCTGGTCAAGATGGGGTGCAGAGTGTACATTAACTGAGGGAAAAAAAAATGAACTTTGTTTCATTGCAGCCATTTGGTAAATTATAAAAAAAAAAGTGAAAAATTTAAAAGGGGCCTGGATACTTTCTCTACGTTCTGTAGAAACATGGCTGGTGCAGACCAGTGTCTGCTTCCTAAGGACACAAAACCAAAACTGATTTAAGGTGACAGTTGGTGAGTGTACTAGTGGAGAGTAGCTAACTTTTCTGCATAGTGTCAGCCTCCAAGTGGCAGCAGCATACACCCATGGGTTTCTGTGTCGCCCTAATGAAGCGATAAAGAAAACTATTTAAAACCTTCATGAAAGATACATTCATTATGCACTAAAGTCATCTTTAAATCCTACTTCTAAAACACAGAAATACATAGCTTTTTCAACTGATATCTTTATATATGAAATGCAATCCAGACATGGATATTTCAGAATGGCTTGCATTGCAGTACTGTTAATAGTGCATCCACACAACTATTGTATGGCTGCAATGTCTGGCCCAACCACAAGTCTGTTAGACTTCAACTAACCGCTTCATAGCTGCCCATGAGTACAGTCCCCTAACGTTACCAATCACAGTAGTTACTGATGACGAAAGTTGGAGCAAATGGATTTACAGGATCCGGTCCATCAACCACATCATAAATCTGTGACCACTGGAAGAGAGCCCCGAGAACCACCTCCTATATCCCAGCATCTGCGATTCTTGTTTTGATTAAACTGCCTTCCAGTGAAATTATATACATGTGACGTTCTGCCAGGCGAGGTAATCAAAAGAAAAAGCCGTAGATAGCGAGAGGTAGGTAGGTGGTGGTTCTCATAGTCCCTAGATGGGAGCCCTATATTAAAAAAGGGTTATCCAAGACATTTTTGCGTATTGGGCTAAAAGCTAGTAGGCATGCTGATTCATAGCTGACCCATCGCAGCTAGGAGCCAGCTGTGAATCAGCATGAAATAGGTGGAGACTCATCAACCGAGCAAAAGAAGAGATGCGGCTGTCAACATGACATCAACAGAAGCTGCAGAGTCGCAACTACCTACCTGTACGTTCTTTGCCCCATACGCAATAATAGTCCTGGTTAACCCTTTTAACAAAATAGCTGCAAAACTGGATCATGCGAATCAACTCACACCATCTCTACTCATGACTCAAGCAATAGAAATAAAAGCAGATGTACTGGAGTGACAGCACAAAAATATTCTACTGAAGGAAAGAGGGATAAAATAAGTGCTCACCAGTTGGGGTACTATTTGCAAATCCATGAATTCATCCTCAGTTTGTGTTTGGACCTCTTCAGTGAGGATTTGAGCTGTCTGCTCCCAATCACTGTGACGTTGCTTCAGATACTGTATTTCTTGCCTGTACCCCTCTTCTCGCTCCTTTTGTTCATTGGAAAGTTTTAACATTACATCTTTAAGGGAAATGCTCTCTTCTTGCAGTTTTTGCAATTCCATTTTGGCAGCTTCTAGAGACAGTGCACTATGAGCCAGTTGATTCTCATATTCTGTTTGATCACCTGCGCTTTGTTCTTGCATGGTCTGAACTAATAGATCTTTGTCCATAAGGAATCTATCCTTTTCCCGTAACCTATCCTGCAGTTCTTGCAGTTGTGAGGAGAGGCTGGAAATTTGTTCTTCTCGCTCTGAAAAACGAGTCCAGAGGAGCTCATTCTCCTCCTGCAGATTCCTATGTTCCCCTTGTAGAGTCTCTAGCGCCTGCTCATGCTGCCTGCACGACTGCTGGACATTGTGCAAATTTCTTTCCAGGACATCCAGTTCATTAATGTGCAGCGCATCCTTCTCTTCCAGTTCTTGATGTAAAGCTTCCAGTTCAGTCCTGTGTGTGTGCTCCGTGTCCTCTCGCCCTTGGGTTGTGTTCTCTTCTCTACCTTGTAATTTTTTAGCTCCTTTCCTCAGTTCCTGTTGTAAGTTTTCCACTTCGCCAAAATCTAGATGATCCAGACTTTCTTGGCTGTCACTGATTTCGTGCCTGTTGGGACCCAAGAGTTCCAGCTCTTTTTGCAATTTTTCAATCACTTCATGAAGCTGCTCAATTTCTTCTTCCTTGTCCTTGCGTAATCTCTCTAAGTCGCTGCGAAGAAGTTCAACAAGTGATCTTATTTCCTCCACTTCTGCAGATTGAGTACCTGTTGCCTAGATTTTGGGAGAAGAAGGGAATTTTGTTACTTACCGTAAATTCCTTTTCTTCTAGCTCCTATTGGGAGACCCAGACGATTGGTGTATAGCACTGCCTCCGGAGGCCACACAAAGCATTACACTAAAAAGTGTAAGGCCCCTCCCCTTCTGGCTATACACCCCCAGTGGGATCACTGGCTCACCAGTTTTAGTGCAAAAGCAAGAAGGAGGAAAGCCAAGAACTGGTTTAAACAAATTCACTCCGAAGTAACGTCGGAGAACTGAAAACCGTTCAACATGAACAACATGTGTACCCGAAAAACAACCAAAAATCCCGAAGGACAACAGGGCGGGTGCTGGGTCTCCCAATAGGAGCTAGAAGAAAAGGAATTTACGGTAAGTAACAAAATTCCCTTCTTCTTCGGCGCTCCATTGGGAGACCCAGACGATTGGGACGTCCAAAAGCTGTCCCTGGGTGGGTAAAGAAATACCTCATGTTAGAGCTGCAAAGACAGCCCTCCCCTACGGGGAGGCAACTGCCGCCTGCAGGACTCTTCTACCTAGGCTGGCGTCCGCCGAAGCATAGGTATGCACCTGATAATGTTTGGTGAAAGTGTGCAGACTCGACCAGGTAGCTGCCTGGCACACCTGTTGAGCCGTAGCCTGGTGTCGTAATGCCCAGGACGCACCCACGGCTCTGGTAGAATGGGCCTTCAGCCCTGATGGAACCGGAAGCCCAGCAGAACGGTAGGCTTCAAGAATTGGTTCTTTGATCCATCGAGCCAGGGTGGCCTTAGAAGCCTGCGACCCTTTGCGCTTACCAGCGACAAGGACAAAGAGTGCATCCGAACGGCGCAGGGGCGCCGTGCGGGAAATGTAGATTCTGAGTGCTCTCACCAGATCCAACAAATGTAGATCCTTTTCATACCGATGAACTGCATACGGATAAAAGGAAGGCAAGGAGATATCCTGATTAAGGTGAAAAGAGGATACCACCTTAGGGAGAAACTCCTGAATGGGGCGCAGCACTACCTTGTCCTGGTGGAACACCAGGAAAGGAGCTTTGCATGATAGCACTGCTAGTTCAGACACTCTCCGAAGAGACGTGACCGCTACGAGAAATGCCACTTTCTGTGAGAGTCGAGAAAGTGACACATCCCTCAGGGGCTCGAAAGGCGGCTTCTGGAGAGCAACAAGGACCTTGTTTAGATCCCACGGATCTAACGGCCGCCTGTACGGAGGTACGATATGGCACACCCCCTGCAAGAACGTGCGCACCTTAGAAAGTCGCGCTAGACGCTTCTGAAAAAACACGGATAGCGCCGAGACTTGCCCTTTAAGGGAGCCGAGCGACAAGCCCTTTTCCAACCCAGATTGCAGGAAGGAAAGGAAGACAGGTAACGCGAATGGCCAGGGGGATACTCCTTGTGCAGAGCACCAGGATAAGAAAATCTTCCACGTCCTGTGGTAGATCTTAGCAGAAGTGGACTTCCTAGCCTGTCTCATGGTGGCCACGACCCCTTGGGGTAAGCCTGAAGACGCTAGGATCCAGGACTCAATGGCCACACAGTCAGGTTCAGGGCCGCAGAATTCCGATGGAAAAACGGCCCTTGGGACAGTAAGTCTGGACGGTCTGGTAGTGCCCACGGTTGGCCGACCGTGAGATGCCACAGATCCGGGTACCACGACCTCCTCGGCCAGTCTGGGGCGACGAGTATGACGCGGCCGCAATCGGATCTGATCTTGCGTAACACTCTTGGCAGGAGTGCCAGAGGTGGAAACACATAAGGGAGCCGGAACTGCGACCAATCTTGCACTAAGGCGTCTGCCGCTAGAGCTTTTTGATCGCGAGACCGCGCTATGAAGGACGGGACCTTGTTGTTGTGCCGAGACGCCATTAGGTCGACGTCCGGCACCCCCCAGCGGCGGCAGATTTCCTGAAACACGTCCGGGTGAAGGGACCATTCCCCTGCGTCCATGCCCTGGCGACTGAGGAAGTCTGCTTCCCAGTTTTCTACGCCCGGGATGTGAACTGCTGATATGGTGGATGCTCTTTCCTCCACCCACATCAGAATCCGCCTGACTTCCTGGAAGGCTTGCGGACTGCGTGTCCCTCCTTGGTGGTTGATGTATGCCACCGCTGTGGAGTTGTCCGACTGAATTCGGATCTGCTTTCCTTCCAGCCACTGCTGGAAGGCTAATAGGGCCAGATACACTGCCCTGATTTCCAGAACATTGATCTGAAGTGTGGACTCCTGCTGAGTCCACGTCCCTTGAGCCCTGTGGTGGAGAAAAACTGCTCCCCACCCTGACAGACTCGCGTCTGTCGTGACCACTGCCCAGGATGGGGGCAGGAATGATCTTCCCTGTGATAATGAGGTGGGAAGAAGCCACCATTGCAGAGAGTCCTTGGCGTCCTGAGAAAGGGAGACTTTCCTGTCCAGGGAAGTTGTCTTCCCGTCCCATTGGCGGAGAATGTCCCATTGAAGTGGGCGCAGATGAAACTGCGCGAACGGGACTGCCTCCATTGCTGCCACCATCTTCCCAAGGAAGTGCATGAGGCGCTTTAAGGGGTACGACTGACCCTGCAGGAGAGACTGCACCCCTGTCTGTAGTGACCGCTGCTTGTCCAGCGGAAGCTTCACTATCGCTGAGAGAGTATGAAACTCCATGCCAAGATACGTTAGTGATTGAGTCGGTGCCAGGTTGGACTTTGAAAAGTTGATGATCCACCCGAAAGTCTGGAGAGTCTCCAGCGCAACATTCAGGCTGTGTTGGCATGCCTCTTGAGAGGGTGCTTTGACAAGTAGATCGTCTAAGTAAGGGATCACCGAATGTCCCCGAGAATGCAAGACTGCTACCACTGCCGCCATGACCTTGGTGAAAACCCGTGGGGCTGTCGCCAGACCGAATGGCAGAGCTACGAACTGGAGATGGTCGTCTCCTATCACGAAACGTAGAAAACGTTGGTGCTCTGTAGCAATCGGCACGTGGAGATAAGCATCCTTGATGTCTATTGATGCAAGAAAATCTCCTTGAGACATTGAGGCAATGACGGAGCGGAGGGATTCCATCCGGAACCGCCTGGCGTTCACATGCTTGTTGAGGAGCTTTAGGTCCAGAACAGGACGGAACGAGCCGTCCTTTTTTGGAACCACGAAGAGATTGGAGTAAAAACCTTGCCCTTGTTCCTGCAGAGGAACAGGGATCACCACTCCTTCTGCTTTTAGTGAGCACACCGCTTGCAGAAGGGCATCTGCTCGGTCGGGATGTGGGGAGGTTCTGAAGAACCGAGGCGGAGGACGAGAACTGAACTCTATCCTGTACCCGTGAGACAAAATGTCTGTTACCCACCGGCCTTTGACCTGTGGCAGCCAAATGTCGCAAAAGCGGGAGAGCCTGCCACCGACCGAGGATGCGGAGGGATGAGGCCGAAAGTCATGAGGTAGCCGCCTTGGAAGCGGTTCCTCCGGTTGCCTTCTTGGGGCGTGAATGAGCCCGCCAGGAATCTGAGCTCCTTTGCTCCTTCTGAGTCCCTTTGGACGAGGAGAATTGTGTCTTGCTGGAGCCTCGAAAGGACCGAAACCTCGACTGCCACTTCCTCTGTTGAGGTTTGCTTGATCTGGGCTGGGGTAAGGAGGAGTCCTTACCCTTGGATTGCTTAATGATTTCAGCCAATTGTTCACCAAACAGTCTATCTACAGATAGTGGCAAGCTGGTTAAACATTTTTTGGAAGCAGAATCCGCTTTCCATTCCTTTAACCACAAGGCTCTGCGCAAGACAACAGAGTTGGCAGACGCAATTGAGGTACGGCTTGTAGAGTCTAGGACAGCGTTGATAGCGTAAGTCGCAAACGCAGACATTTGCGAGGTTAGGGACGCTACTCGCGGCACTGCTGGACATATGATAGAGTCCACCTGTGCCAGGCCAGCTGAAATAGCTTGGAGTGCCCACACGGCCGCGAATGCTGGAGCAAACGACGCGCCGATAGCTTCATAGACAGACTTTAACCAAAGGTCCATCTGTCTGTCATTGGCATCTTTAAGTGAAGCCCCATCTTCCACTGCAACTATGGATCTAGCTGCAAGCCTGGAGATTGGGGGGTCCACCTTTGGACACTGGGTCCAGCGTTTGACCACGTCAGGGGGAAAGGGATAACGTGTATCCTTAAGACGTTTGGAGAAACGCTTATCTGGGCAAGCATGGTGTTTCTGGACTGAATCTCTGAAGTCAGCGTGGTCCATAAAAGTACTCAGTTTAGGCTTGGGATACCTGAAATGGAACTTCTCCTGCTGTGCCGCTGCCTCCTCTGCAGAAGGGGCAGGGGGAGAAATTTCCAATAGACTATTGATGGCCCCTATAAGGTCATTTACCATGGCGTCACCATCAGGAGTATCCAGATTGAGAGCGGTTTCAGGATTAGACTCCTGATCCCCCTCCTCTGTCTCATCATGTAGAGACTCTTCTCGCTGAGACCCTGATCCACGTGATGACGTGGAGGGTCTCTCCCAGCGAGCACGCTTAGGCTGCCTGGGACTGTCATCTGAATCAGATCCGTCAGGCTGAGATGCCTGGGACCCCCTTGAAGCTCGGATTAACTCCAACTGAGGGGGACCGGGGAACATTGCCGCAGCAGTATCCATGGACTGAGTAACTGGCCTGGCCTGCAAGGTCTCTAGGATTTTTGTCATAGTGACAGACATCCTGTCAGCAAAAACTGCAAACTCTGTCCCAGTCACCGGGACAGGGTTCACAGGTGTCTCTGCCTGGGCCACCACCACCATAGACTCCGGCTGACGAAGTGGCACAGGGACCGAACATTGCACACAATGGGGGTCATTGTAACCTGTCGGTAGATCAGCCCCACAAGCGGCACAAGCAGCGCTCACAGCCTGTGTCTTGGCATCCTTGCGTTTTGCAGATGGCATGTTGCCTTCTCCTCAGAGCAATTGGGGTATACAGCCAAGAAGCGACCTTACAGTGCAATATATCTATATATATGGTACAGAGAAAAGTACACAAATATAACACTGTGGCACTAGTGGGGGCCAGCACTTAAGTGCTGCTTACCGCCCGCTTAACGCGGGTGTGTGGTCGCCAGAAATCCCCTGTCTGGGTCCCCCAGAGCCTGTGTCCGTTCTCCAGCCAGACCGCATGTAGTAATGGCTGCCGGCGTCCTATGGAGAGGGGCGGGCCCTGGGCGTGTGCAGACAAAGAGCGGGAAGCCTGCGTCCCACTGTGCTCAGTGAGAGGGCTGGAGCATGTAAATAAGACTCCAGCCCTCGGCGCTAATCGTACAGCGTCTCTCCCTTGCCCTTATTGACAGGGTGGGGGCGGGAACGAAACGGAGCAAGGCCGCAGAAGCCGGGGACTAAATTTATAAGCGACGCCGTCGTAAAAGCACGGCCGTCGCTAAGTCCCCGGCGCACTACAAGTCGCAGCCGCGCCGCCGCTCTAGGGGCAGTCGGCGCGGCAGTCCCCCAACACATAAAGTCACTCAGAAAACTGTAGTGACTATAACCCCAGCACTCAGCGCTACTGTCCCCGGCGCACTAGCACACCCAGCAAGCCTGGGGTGTGCGTGCCTGTACATACGGGGACACAGAGTACCTTAATGTCGCAGGGCCTTGTCCCTGAACGGTACCCAGCTCCGCATCCATCAGGTTCCATGGGTCTGTGGATGGAGCCCAGCCTCAGGGCTTGGGGGCCGGTAAGATCCCACTTCCTCAGAGCCCCTCAGGGGGATGGGGAAGGAAAGCAGCATGTGGGCTCCAGCCTCCGTACCCGCAATGGGTACCTCAACCTTAACAAACACCGCCGACATAAAGTGGGGTGAGAAGGGAGCATGCTGGGGGCCCTGGTATGGGCCCTCTTTTCTTCCATCCGACATAGTCAGCAGCTGCTGCTGACTAAACAGTGGAGCTATGCGTGGATGTCTGACCTCCTTCGCACAAAGCAGAAAACTGGTGAGCCAGTGATCCCACTGGGGGTGTATAGCCAGAAGGGGAGGGGCCTTACACTTTTTAGTGTAATGCTTTGTGTGGCCTCCGGAGGCAGTGCTATACACCAATCGTCTGGGTCTCCCAATGGAGCGCCGAAGAAATACAAAATTTTACTTTCTTGAAGCCTAGCATGATACAATACAATGGTAAATAAACAAACTTTTGTAAATTGGTACAGCGTTGAATACTGTGGTATCCTTGACTGTGGCAAGGGGCTGCAATGCTAGACCCTAAACTATACTACTAGGCGGCTGAGCTCTCATCTTAGTCGCTGAGGGATGGAGGATTCAATGAAAGCACTTGCAGAAATCATCCGGCCCTACAACCACCCAGAGATCTCACATCCAAAACAGGTGCTACTTTGCTCCTCTATGAGGACCCCCACCAGTAGCCACTTGATACTAGATCTACTGGCTGGCCCTTATGGTCTCGTCTGCGGCTTGGAGGCTGCTTTGATCACCTCTCTACGACAGTCACACCCTACTTTGGCATAATCAAACCCTCATTGAACTGTCAAATCTGGAATGGGGTGCTCTGTGTGAAATATAGGGTTTGATTTTCTCGGTCAGATCTTCGTCGCTGGGGCCCTTAAGCCCTTCCAGATGCTAAAGGAAGAATTATAAAATTCCAAAACCCAATCAACTCTTCCTTTCCCTACAGTTACAACATGCCTTTGAGAACTTGTTCCCATGTCCACCCCAGTCCTATAAGACTTCCCCTTATCCTAGATGCTACTAGAGCCACCTGGATCTGGGCTTATATGATACATTATATGACAAGAAGTGGGAGACAGCTGTAGGACCGATGAGTATTGGGAGGTCGCCTTTGAAGCATCTAAATATATTTCCCCTAATTATATCTAAAGCACCACACAATTATACATTCTTAACCGTATGCATTGCATTACACCACATACAGAATGCACAGGGTGCAACCTGAATTCCTGGATAAGTGCCCCAAACGTCTCAGGGGCCTGGGAACATTTTTTCACCTTCTATTGAATTGCCTGGAGATTAGGGGATACTAGGCCCATGTGGTTCAGTTTCTACACAATTGAAGGAAAATCTGCAACCCAGATTACACCAAGACTTGCCTACCATTTGTAGACCCTGAACGAATGCTACAAGGACTGCAGATGGCTTATTGTTGACCAAGGTTCCAAATAAAGCCCAAAATGTGTGGCCAGGCATTGGATGTCATCAAGAGTACCAATCATCTTGCAATGGAAATCAGCAGTAAACCTCTCCATTTCTTAAAAGTTCGAAATGGTGGGGGTGGTAGAAAACCGGGGGAAGAGAGGAGTGCTGGGGCCGCACTTTTTCTATGTGTTTTTGAACCAGCCTTCTATTTTCCCCCGTTAGCTCTGAATTCTGGCCAGAAGCTGCAGTTACAAGATGGCAGAACTGGACAGGAGCAGGACGAGCAGATAGCTAGTAAGTATGTAACTAGGGGAAAGGGACTGAATGGTGATACACTGCAATGGTGAAATTTAATTTAAAATAAAAAAATGCTACAGTAGTGCTTTAAACAAATTAATCTTGAGCACAGAAGATTTTTTAATAAGATTACAACTGCAAAACTGATTGTTTTTACAGTATTTTACAATTTTAACCATTAATGAGTTTTAATTCTTGATCTTAAGATGACTGCTTTACTGAATTTAAGCGGTCTTACATCACCGCACGCCATCAAAAACTGGTGTACAAAACACAATGGCTTAATGAATCAAGGCCCTTAAGACATTTAAAAGGAAATGGAAGACTACAACCCTCGTCACAGGAACCTCATGCTTGTAGGTCACTACACTAAATATAAACATAACAAAAAGAGGAACAAATATCCTCCAAAAATTAAGTATTACTTACAGCAAAGATGGGCTGCAGTGTGTACATCGCCCAGGCCAAAGACTAGTACTCTAGCAGGATACAGCTAAGCCCCCCACTAAGTGGAGGCATCACAGGTGCAAGAGGAGCAAAACACACACACACACACACACACACACACACACACTTCCAAAACATGGAGGGGGCGATTGCTGATAAAAACCTATGTACAGTAGCAGAAATATGGGGTAGTACACAAAAACGTAGCACTTACCTCTTGTTGCAATCGTAAGATCTGCTCGTTCAAATGGTCAATTTCTTGATTCTTCTCCTGAAGCAATGCCTGAGGAAGTTGCAAGGTAAAGCTGAGAGCATCTTCAGATTTTCTGGAGTGCATGGTGGCTACTTCATCCTGTTGCACCAAATCAAGATAGTTACACCCCATATCAATTAATGAAATACATAATTTCTACTGTTGACTCTAGGCTTGCCTTGACACGCAAATACTCCTCCTGGGCTTGTTGCACCGCTTGCTCGTACTGTTTACGCTGCACGTCAAGCTGCATGTTAAGTTGGAAGACTTCTTCAGTTTTGTTCATCAGTTCTTCCCTAAATTGCTCTAGCTGCTCAACCAAGCTCTCATTCTGAATAGAAAACATAAGAAATAATAAAGTTTATAAGGAAGAGACAATCAGCACAATGTTATTACTGTCTGGTATACAGCGTCAGACAGAAGAACTGTTCTTCTGAGAAAAAGTAAAGCAGGGTAGAACCACAGAATGCCAAGTTTTCGGCAACGCAAAAAATGTCAAGCTTAAAATAAAAAAGTTTACCCTTTTCATCAGGTGTCAGGAATAGAACGTGGTGCTAATTTACTAATACAGAATTACAGTGATCAGAGTTTTGCCATCCTGATCCAAAGCGCCAATGTTTCTACGTAGTCAATTTCTGGTTTTCTTGTCTGTCATTGGAGAAACTGAGACAATAGGTATAGGGCTCTCTGCTACCATGAGGTAAGAAAACGGTTTGCTAGTCCCCAACCTCATGTACCCTGCAGTACAAGTTTTAGCTGCGTGTCTGTAAAAAAATAACGTATGTTCATAGCAATTCCAAAGAGGATGTTATTTTTTCCCTCCATTAGGTTAGGAATACAGCCTTGAAAAGACCATCCATTACCCATAGGAAGAACATTAAAATATACAGCACAGACAAACAGGGGAAAATACCATATTGTAATTTCATCCTAGTGGATTAAAATCATAAACCCCAATAAACGGATGTCATAGAATATACTCCAAACTTCAACTCTGAAACTCGTCTAAAACACGTATAGGAGACTGATTAAAGTTGTAAAATATTACATTAGTTAATAGCCAAAAGGGATAAAAAAAAAAATTCATTTTTCATAATGTAAATATGAGGTAGGTGGATTCTATACTCACCCACCCATCAATAAAACCACCCATGTCAGCCCATAATAATCTCAAGGGGATATGTAAACAGCCAGTGCGATACAATAAAGGAACACCATGTGATCAAATAGTCACATCAAAAAACAACAGTTTTTAGACTTGCCCATGGTGTAAAAATGGAGAGCCTGACAGTGGTGGTTCAGAGGTGGGTAGATGAATGTCCTTCATATAATAGGAAGAACATTGCAGCCTAAACTACCCTATTTTGTTTCCTCCTTGCTGGCATGTATGTTCCCCACCCCATGCTGGCATGTGTGTTCTCCCCCACCCCATGCTGGCACTGGCCCCCCCCATCCTCACCTTGGCACAGCCGCACACGCGTTATATAAAAAAAAAAAGCAACATACAACTCACCTACCTGCACACGTTCCCCCGCTGCGCGCCGCTGGGTCCTCAGTTCCCACGTGGCCAGAAGACCTCATTACGCCGGCGCCGCTCGCTGACGCTCCTCAGTCTCCTAGGCAACACACCAGCAGCCTGGGGAGGAGGAGTGTCAGAGCGAGGAGAAAGGTCTCCTCCGCTCAAACACAGCTTTGATCTGCCGGCGCGACTGCACCAACAGATCAAAGCAGCAGGATCAGGTGACAGCACGCGTGCCAGCAGAATGGGCTCTGCGTGCCCCTGGTGGCACGCGTGCCATAGGTTCGCCATCACAGTTCTAGAACGTGACTGGAAAAGGCCTGCTCCCTCTCCATCTTAAACAGGTTCTCCCATATTTGGCACTTTAGAAGGCCTACCTGACTAGTATTTTCCTTACATGTCAGATGCTGAACACATTTTCTCACAAGAAGGGTTTGCTCCTTCCACCTCCAACTGCTCTATCCATAGGTCTCACTTTTTGTTGCCCGACTAAGGCTATGTGTCCACGGTAGAATGTACCTGCGGATTTTTCTGCCTGAAACTCCGCGACTTTCGCGGCAAATCCGCACCCGCGGATTTGCCGCGGATTTTGATGCGGATTTCCCCCCCCCATTCAAAACCAAAAATCCGCACCAAATCTGCACCAAACAATTGACATGCTGCAGATTTTTCCGGATCAAAATCCGCAGCAAATCCGCAGCGGAAAAATCCGCAGCATGGACACAGCATTTCCAAAATGCCATTGAAATGGCTTGGAAGTGCCGCTGCTGCAGATTTTCGGGAAATCCGCGGCAAAATCCGCAGCGTGGGCACACAGCCTATGTGCCCACGCTGCGGATTTTGCCGCGGATTTGCCGCGGATTTCCCGAAAATCTGCAGCAGCGGCACTTCCAAGCCATTTCAATGGCATTTTGGAAATGCTGTGTCCATGCTGCGGATTTTTCCGCTGCGGATTTGCCGCGGATTTTGATCCGGAAAACTCTGCAGCATGTCAATTGTTTGGTGCAGATTTGGTGCGGATTTTTGGTTTTGAATGGGGGGGGGGGGGGGGAATCCGCATCAAAATCCGCGGCAAATCCGCGGGTGCGGATTTGCCGCGAAAGTCGCGGATTTTCAGGCAGAAAAATCCGCAGGTACATTCTACCATGGACACATAGCCTAAGTCCAAACATCTGGATACGATGTGCCCATTACCTGAAGACTTATGTTTTAACAAAATTAAAAATGTCTGTGGATCTGCAAGTCAGTCACCCAACTGGCCAAGTAAACTATGCTGCCCTTGCTCTTAGTAGTAGTTAAGTACATGGTTATGGACCGTTAGGAGTATTAAGAATTATATGAAGATATACAAAAACAGGACTCAAAATGGCGTTTAAACTATACTCCCATACGGGACTTTCTGGTCATAAGTGAATCATGCTGACTTAGCTTAATATAGACTGATGAAACACACACCTCTCAGAATAAGCTCTGTTTGCCGTTTACCCAATAGGATAAGTGTCACGTATTCTTAGCTCCTAGCCAACAGATTTCTTTAAATGTATCTGAACGTCCGTAATTAAAGGCAGTCATTTCTACCTAGATCCATGAACACCACTGGTCTGTGTGGATGAATAGCATGCAACTGACAAATGACTAAATTTGGAATGCAGACGGATTTAAGACGTGGATGCATAACTTGGATTGCATCACCGTAAATTATGCCCCCCTTAATAACAACCTCTTCACAATTATCGTGACAACGTACTTTGCAAAAAACCTCCTTGAGGCAGTTGAGCCCAATTACCTCCCCCCCCATCCTGGGTCAGAAGAGCATCCACTGTGCGGATAAGACAGATGTGATACGGCCTCTTCTCTGGGGTTCTGTTAGAATAACTGCCAAAAGCACTCTTTGTGCAGCCCAACTGTTAGCTTTTACCTCACATCGGGGGTCATTAGAAAAACTATGGGTCAAATATTGGACCACACAGCCAGCCCTCAAGAAAACACTTATGACATGGCCATTGGCCTTCACCCTTAACCTCGGTGTACACAAGCAGTCTTCTGAACTTCCGGTCAAGCGTAGTGCGCCTAAGGAAGCTGGGAAGCGTACACCTCGCTTCTAAGGAGCACTGACGTGGCCGAAAAAAGCCGCACGCATGTGTGGATTTCATGGATCTGGCAGTGACACCAGCTTGTGGAAATCATGTTATCACACCCATAGGGACATGATAACATTGAAAAACGGCTGATTAGTCTGGGGAAACAACGCCCCATCAACCAGTCAAGGCCCTAATTAGCGTAGGAACAGCGAGGTTTAGAAGTATTTGTTTAACATTCATATTAGTGAACAGCGTTATACAGGGCTGGTTAGGCATGGAATTTGGGCATACAGCTATGAATGCTGCCGGGTTGGAGGTCATAGGGGACCTGACAGGTTCCCTTTAAGTTACTTATCACCAGCAGTTCGATCACTAGGATCTGCATCAATCCTTAGAACAGGGCTCTGCAAAGCACAATCTGAATGTAGTAAAGGTGCACATTCTTGTCAATATTGGGTCTCTATTTTCAGCAGTCCCATAGACAATAAATGAAGCAGAGGTATTGAGATTGTTTTGGGTCCCAGAGGTAAAGCCCCTGGCAATCCATAAACTAAACCTTATGATAACTTAGAGGTAGTCCCACACTTAAGTTAGTTAAAAAATAAAAATTACTATAATATATAAAAATTATAATATAATATAATATATAATAAATATATAAAATATAATATAATATAAAATATAATATAAAAAAAATATATAAATAAAAAAAAAAATTTCTCATCTAGAATTAGGAGCCATTTAAGAGCTTACTGCATACTTGACAATTAAACTAAATTGTTGTCTTCATATTGGGAACTCCGGTTTGGAGAAGCAAAACCGGAACAACTATAATGTTATGACTTTTTTCAGGATAAAATGTTGCATCTGTATAGAAAACATTTTTTCCAGCATATTGTAACTCCAAAAATGTTGGTACTGGATTTGAAAAACGTAAAATTCATGTTATCAGGAATAGTACCTCCTTCTCCTTTCTCTGGAGGGCCTCCCGCTCCGCCTGAAGCTCTTGTTTTAGGAATAGGTTAGGTTCTCCTTCCACGGGTATTCTATGACGGGCTTCATCAAGCTTCGTTTGTAGGGCAGAGATCTGTAGCACATTATTAAACTGCTGCTGTTGTAAAGCTTCTTTGTCCTTAACCGTGAAGAGAAATTACTCATCAATTTCGATAGTTAAAAAAAGAGAATTTTGTTTACTTCAAGTAAATTCTTTTTCTTATAGTTCCGTATTGGGAGACCCAGACAATGGGTGTTTGTGTCCTCCGGAGGCAGAAGCTAAAGTACTACACTTAAAAGTGTAGCTCCTCCCTCTGAGCTTATACACCCCCTGGAGAACCAGATCTAGCCAGTTTAGTGCAAAAGCTGAAGGAGAATAGCCACCCACAAGTAGAACCGAGTAAGAACCGGAACAACCGGAGACTCTGTCCACGACAACAGCCGGTGATAACACACGGAACAAGAAAATTGCCAACAGGCAACAGGGAGGGTGCTGGGTCTCCCAATACGGAACTATAAGAAAAAGAATTTACGGTAAGTAAACAAAATTCTCTTTTTCTTTATCGTTCCTTTGGGAGACCCAGACAATGGGACGTCTCAAAGCAGTCCATGGGTGGGAATAAACAGAAAAACTAAGAAGTAGGCGGAGCCTAACTTCACAAATGGGCGACAGCCGCCTGAAGGATGCGTCTGCCGAAGCTCGCATCTGCCGAAGCATGAGCATGCACTTGGTAGTGCTTTGAAAAGGTATGCAGGCTAGTCCAAGTGGCAGCCTGACAGACTTGTTGAGCCGTAGCCTGGTGCCTGAAAGCCCAAGAGGCACCGACAGCTCTGGTCGAGTGTGCCTTGATCCCCGGCGGGGGAGGCACCTGAGAACACTGGTAGGCATCCGAAATGGTCGACCTAATCCAACGGGCTAAGGTCGGCTTAGAAGCAGAGAGGCCCTTGCGCCGACCTGTGGTTAGCACAAAAAGAGAGGTGCACCGCCTAAGAGCAGCGGTGCGAGACACAGATCCGGAGAGCACGCACCAGATCCAGAGTATGCAACGCTTTTTCAAAGCGATGAACAGGAGCCGGACAAAAGGAAGGTAGGGTAATGTCCTGGTTAAGGTGGAAAGGAGAGACCACCTTAGGAAGAAAGTCCGGAGTCGGACGGAGAACCACCTTATCTTGATGAAAAACCACAAAAGGTGACTCCGAAGAGAGCGCAGCCAAATCGGAGACTCTCCTGAGGGAAGTTATGGCCACTAGAAAGACCACTTTCTGTGAAAGACGAAACAAAGAAACCTCCCTAAGAGGCTCAAAGGGGGGTTTCTGCAAAACCGTGAGAACCAAATTGAGGTCCCAGGGGTCCAAGGGCCGCCGGTAAGGTGGAATTATGTGAGACACGCCCTGCATGAAGGTGCGGACCTGAGCCAGCCGGGCGATACGCCGCTGGAACAGCACTGACAGAGCCGAGACTTGTCCCTTGAGAGAGTTGAGGGACAGTCCCAGCTGCAGACCGGACTGTAGAAAGGACAGAAGGGTCGGCAAGGAAAAAAGGCCAAGGAGGATGGCCGGAAGAGCGACACCAGGAAAGGAAAATTTTCCAAGTCCTGTGATAGATCTTGGCGGAGGAAGACTTACGGGCCCGAGTCATAGTGGAGATGACTTCAGGGGGGATACCAGAAGCCGTCAAGATCCAGGACTCAAGAGCCACGCCGTCAATCTGAGAGCCGCAGAATTCGGGCGGAAAAACGGACCTTGTGAGAGAATGTCTGGACGGTCCGGAAGATGCCACGGCACCTCTACGGACAGATGGAGCAGGTCTGGGTACCAAGCTCGCCTGGGCCAGTCCGGAGCAATGAGGATGACTCGACGGCCCTCCATTCTGATCTTGCGCAGGACTCTGGGCAAGAGAGCTAGAGGGGGAAACACGTAGGACAGACGAAACTGGGACCAGTCTTTAACCAGAGCGTCCGCGGCGAATGCCTGAGGATCGTGGGAGCGAGCCACGTAAACGGGAACTTTGTTGTTGTGACGGAATGCCATTAGGTCCACGTCCGGAGTGCCCCATTTGCGGCAGATTGACTGAAAAACTGCCGGGTGCAGGGACCACTCGCCACTGTCCACGGTTTGACGGCTGAGATAATCTGCCTCCCAGTTTTCCACGCCTGGAATGTGGACTGCGGATATGGTGGACCTGGAGTCCTCCGCCCATTGAAGGATGCGTTGTACCTCCAACATTGCCAGGCGGCTGCGTGTCCCGCCTTGGTGATTGATGTAGGCAACCGCTGTCGCGTTGTCTGACTGGACTCGAATGTGCCTGCCCGCCAACAGGTGGTGAAAAGCTAGGAGAGCCAGAAGCACAGCTCTGGTTTCCAGCACATTGATCTAGAGGGCTGACTCGGACGGAGTCCAAGTGCCCTGCGCTCTGTGGTGGAGACATACCGCTCCCCAGCCGGATAGACTGGCATCCGTGGTGAGGATCACCCAGGCCGGGGCCAGAAAGGAGCGCCCCTGAGACAGAGAGAGGGGCCGAAGCCACCACTGAAGAGAGCTCCTGGTCTGTGGCGACAGAGCCACTAACCTGTGCAAGGAGGAAGGCCGCTTGTCCCAACAGCGGAGAATGTCCAGCTGCAGGGGACGCAGATGGAACTGGGCAAAAGGAACAGCCTCCATGGACGCCACCATCTGACCCAGCACCTGCAACAGGCGCCTGAGGGAATAACGGCGGGGCCGCAGCAGAGAGCGCACCGCCAGTTGGAGGGACTGCTGTTTGACTAAGGGCAACTTCACAAGTGCCGGCAGAGTCTCGAACTGCATCCCTAGGTACATGAGACTCTGGGTCGGAGTCAGAGTGGATTTGGGAAGATTGACAAGCCACCCGAATTGGGCTAGAGTGGCGAGAGTGAGCGAGACACTCCGCTGACAGTCCGCGCTGGATGAAGCCTTGACTAGAAGGTCGTCCAGGTAAGGAATCACTGCCAACCCCTGGAGGTGCAGAACCGCAATCACTGCTGCCATAACCTTGGTGAATACCCGAGGGGCCGTGGCTAACCCGAAGGGGAGAGCCACGAATTGGAAATGTTCCTCTCCGATTGCAAAACGTAGCCAACGCTGGTGTGAAACTGCAAATGGCACATGCAGATAGGCATCTCTGATGTCGATGGATGCCAGGAAATCCCCTTGGGTCATTGAGGCAATGACTGACCGCAGAGACTCCATGCGAAAATGTCGCACCTGAACATGCTTGTTGAGAAGCTTGAGATCCAGGATGGGCCGGAAGGAACAGTCCTTTTTGGGGACTAGGAAGAGATTTGAGTAGAAACCTCAACCGTTCCCGGGCGGGAACCGGTACAATTACTCCGTTGGCCTGCAAGGATGCCACGGCCTGAGAGAAGGCGGCGGCCTTGGAGCAGGGAGGAGTTGACAGAAAAAATCTGTTTGGCGGGCTGGAAGAGAATTCTATCCTGGAGCCGTGGGAGATGATATCCCGCACCCACTGATCGGAGACGAGTTGAAACCACGCGTCGCCAAAGTGGGAGAGCCTGCCACCGACTAAGGATGTTGCTGGAGCGGGCAGATAGTCAAGAGGAGGCTGCCTTGGCGGCAGAACCTCCTGCGGTCTTTTGTGGACACGCTTTTGGGCGCCAGTTGGATTTCTGGTCCTTGGCTGAGTTAGTGGACGAGGCCGAGGGCTTAGGAGGACGACCAGTTAGAGGAACGAAAGGAACGAAACCTCGACTGATTCCTGCCCTGGACAGGTTTCCTGGTTTTGGTTTGTGGCATGGAAGTACTCTTCCCGCCAGTAGCTTCCTTAATTTCATCCAGCTGTTCACCGAACAGCCGGGACCCAGCAAAAGGGAGTCCAGCAAGGTACTTCTTTGAAGAGGCATCTGCCTTCCACTCGCGAAGCCACAAGATCCTGCGGATAGCGAGGGAATTAGCCGAAGCCACCGCAGTGAGAAGCCTCCAGCATGGCAGACATGGCATAGGATGAAAAAGTTGAAGCTTGGGAAGTTAAGGTAACCATTTCGGGCATAGATTCCCTGGCGAGGGAATGCATCTCCTCTAGAGAAGCAGAGATGGCTTTTAGAGCCCACACTGCTGCAAAAGTCGGGGAGAACGAGGCCCCTGCCGCTTCATATACAGATTTGGCCAGAAGGTCAATCTGGCGGTCAGTGGAATCCTTAAGAGAGGTGCCATCAGCCACCGATACAACGGTCCGGGCTGAGAGTCTAGACACCGGGGGGTCTACCTTTGGGGAATGAGCCCACTCCTTGACCACCTCAGGTGGGAAGGGAAAACGGTCATCAGAACCACGCTTTGGGAAGCGTTTGTCAGGACAGGCCCTGGGCTTGGTCACAGCTGCCTGAAAACTGGAGTGGTTAAAGAACACACTCTTTGCCCTTTTAGGCGAGGTAAACTGGTGCTTTTCTGCCAGAGAGGGTTGTTCCTCTGATACTGGCGGATTGAGATCCAGTATACAATTAATGGACGCAATGAAATCACTAACATCTGAGTCACTTTCTGACAGATCAATGGGGTACATGGAGTTAACCTCCGAGCCCCCCGTAAAGGCATCCTCCTCGTCCTGCGAGTCAGCTCCTGATACAGAGCCGCGACACGAGGAAGGAGAGGGAACCCTGTGTCTCTTCTTAGAAGGACGGGGTCTGGGACCAGATGATGAATCCTCTGTGAGCTCCGGTCCTGAGAGACCCCTAGCAGCAGAGGCACCCTGTGAAGGGGGCTGATGCATATTCAGCAAAGTCCTGGACAGAAGTCCCATGGAGTCGGCAAAAGACTGGGAGATAGACCTAGAAAAGGATTCTACCCAAGCCGGGGGTTCAGCCACAGGAGCAGGAGCAGCCTGAGAGACCACTGGGAGTGAGACTCCATGCTGAGGCACCGTCAGGTTAGAGCAGGCGTCCAGATCCCGAAGCCCGGACCCCCAAGCACAGCAGCTCAGCAGGGATGCTGCAGACCAGCGCTGCAATGACTGATCGCAGGGGGAACGCTGAGAAAATGGCCGCCGGAGCGAAGAGAGGGGGCGGGACTTGCTTGGGAGCGGGATCTGGAGGGCCATAGAGACCTACAGGGGAGGAGACATGTACCCAGTGAGGAGTGTCCCTCCCCTGTGCAGAACGGCCGCCGGGCGGAGCCGCACTGTCCCTCTGCATGAGTGACATGCGAGGGCAGAGAAACCGAAACTAGGCCTCCGGCGAAGCCGGGGCCTAAATTTGAGCGGTGCGGCCGGCGCGCAGGCACCATCGGCGCGGTTCTCAGGCGACAGCCAGAGAACCCACCGGAAAGGTCATAAAACACAATCAGCACACTCTCCCACAACAATAAAGTACAGGGACCCCCAATATATAAACGCCTCAGGCACTTAGCTTGCTGAGACGCAGGGTTCCAAGTTATTGGGGATGAGTGCTCCGGTCCAGCAGGATCCTGAAGGGCTACGGATGGAGACCGGTCTCCTGCCAAGCATGGAGAACCGTGCTGGCTCCCACTTCAAGCCAGAGCCCAGGAGGGATGGTGAAGGAGCGCGGCATGTAAGGCTCCAGCCTTGGAATCAACCTTAACAACACCGCCGACACAGTGGGGTGAGAAGGGACATGCCGGGGGTCCAGACTTGGATCCGCTTTTCTTCAAACGCTTTCCAAAAATCAGATGAGAATGCAAGTGTGGATGTATGCCTCCTGAACACAAAGCGATAAACTGGCTAGATCTGGTTCTCCAGGGGGTGTATAAGCTCAGAGGGAGGAGCTACACTTTTAGGTGTAGTACTTTGTGTGTCCTCCGGAGGCAGAAGCTAAACACCCATTGTCTGGGTCTCCCAAAGGAACGATAAAAGCAAACAAATAAGATCAAACTATTCCTTATATAACAATATAAAGATTTTTTTTTTTTTTGTCAATAGTCAATTTCGGCAGCTCTCATGCTACCTGCTAAAAGTGTATTAGAGGTCTAGATATGCACCAATGCAGCAAATTGTCCATTATATTATATATAAGGTGTTTTCTGGTCTTGTGATAAATGTCTGCAGTCACTATGTGACCGCAGCATTAGGAATCCCGACAGTGTGCGGTGTGCTCTCCTTCAGGATTCACCAGTATGGTCAGTGAGAGCAGGTGGTCATAATAGCATACGTGCTATGTGCATACTTCTGGCCAAACACGCTCTGCCTCTCTCAATGCAAGTAAATTCAGAGGTGCCAAACAGGTCTACTCTGCACGTGTCAGCATAATAGTCACATAACCAACCATTGTCACCAGTAATACTAGTGAATCCTGACCGTGTGTGCACCACACACTCTCTGGATTCAGAGGTCTCCATTCACAGTGGCTGCAGACTTCTCAGAAGATCAGAAAACCACTAATTAACTTGGACCAGATCATCAAACCACTTGTCTTTTCTAAACCAGTGTTTGAGCCTTCAATAATAGCGTTTTCACCAATTTCTCTTCCTGAACAGTATGTAAATTGCTTTCCACAATTGTTCTCTAGAGAATTATAGGCCCATGTAGCACCCCCTGACCATTAATATATTGATCAGTGTTGCTCCCAATACCCCAACCAAAGGTTTCACACCCAAGCAGATAGACTGCAGCATCATCCTTCTGCTCCCAATTATCAGGTAACATTTACAAGGAGCTTGAAGGGAATGGAAGTGAGAACTTCATGCTGCTAGAAGTATGGAAGACAATACAAAATATCCGTGCCCCCATGTAATATGCAGCCCTTGTCTCATCCTAAATGGGTACAATTTTAAAAAGCTTTTTAAAAACCATGCAATTTTGCAGCTTGCTCATTATTAAAAATAGTTTTAAGATGTTCAAGAAATTATATTAAATTCTTTAGTTTATTGCTTGTAGCCTAGCTTAACAGCCATCTCTGCCATCTACGAGAGGTGGAAGGTCTCCTAAGGCAAGGAGCGCAGCAGTGTTTGATACAGAGCTTGCAATCGCTACTAGATCTGTACAGATTCAGTGCAGTTATGCGCCTCGGATGCTGCAGTAACAAACCAGGCTCTGCTTGCAGCAGAGGAGATCGCAGTTAAAGAGAACCGGTCAGCGGCATTTTACTAAGTAAAGTCAAATATGGCCATATTGGCACGATCATACTGATAACGATACCTCAGGTCAAGATATCAGTTTTGCATATTTTCTTTATTCTGCGGTTGAAGTTTTCTCCTATTCATATATTTATTTTTTTAAACTCGTTTTATTGGAGGTTAAGTATGACATTACAACAGCAATCAAGTCAATAGTTTGTACATAAAGTCAAATATGACATAGTAATTAAATCAATAGTTTGTACATAGAGGATGAAATTAAGCATTAGATACTTCAAATGCATATAATCACAAACTGTATCCAAAATAAGGTGTAGTTCCATATTGACAAGGAATGTTAAAACTCAGTGTCGGGGACCGTGTCACACTATCAGTACGTGAACCTTATAGTCTATAGGTTTCCCATTTCCGATAATGTATTATGACGACAAACTATTACTGGGTCAGAAACATCTGTAGGTTGGTAGTCAGGGAACCGGGCGAGCCCCCAGTCAAGGGCGACCTTAGCCATCTAACCCATATTTTATCAAATTTATTTAGAGAGCCCCTCGTCTTAAATACAAATTGCTCCAGCGGTATTATAGCATTTACCAGTGCGATCCAAGAGGCTTTAGAAGGGGGGCGAGGATTCATCTAAATACCTTTTCTGGCCAAAAACAGGACCTTTTTTAATAACCAATTCTCGCCTTGGGACCAAGAATGTACATCCACCACACCAAATAAGCAAAGAATCGGACTCACAGGGACCACTCTTTCAAGTATGGAGGAAAGAATAGCTGTAACATCTCCCCAATAGGAATAAATAACCCAGCATTCCCAAATCATGTGCCAAAAATCTGCACCATCTCTCCCACATCTCGGACACCCCTCCACACCCGAGCTATTCATCTTGTTCAATCTTAGAGGAGTAATATAACTTTGATGAATGATGTATAATTGAATTAATCTGTTATTAATTGCAGGGGAGACCAGGGTGTGAGATTTGACGATGTCGTCCCATACTACCTCATCTATCTCAGGAATCCTGGTTTTACATTTCCCCAAGACAGGAAGGGGATTATTCATAGCCTTGGCTCGAATGAGGGATGAGTATAGTCTGGAAACAAGCGCCCGGGCCTTGTGATCTAATAATTCCAATTATCGGAAATGAAGAGAATCTAACTCCACGACCAGAGAACTGAGCCCGAAAAGAGTGTCTGACCTGGAGGTACTGGAACCCATGAGATTCCGGCAAATCAAATTCAGCCTGCAGCTGCGCAAAAAGGCGGAGTTCACCATCCCGAACTATTGAGCCCAGGGAAACTATTCCGCGATTCCTCCACTCGCCAAAGCCCGGCAATCCACAAAAGTGCGGAAGGTCCAAATTGCCCCATAAGGGGGTCTCAATTGGTACATCTTGGAATCCAAATATGGATTTAGCCTCCTTCCAGATTCTGGTCCCCAATTTATGTATCGGGAGGATTCGCCCCTCCGGGGCTCTCCTATGATCTGACAATAGGGGCCATAAAAGTTCCATGCCCGTGATTTCTGCTAAGAATCCCTCCTGGGAGCCTCCCGCGCCAGGCTCCTATTCATATATTTATGCATCTTGATGTGCCTGTTGGGCAGGACTGGTGGAGTTGCCTCTGGGCATCTTTTCTTCCTTTCTTTAAATTTCACACTAGCAGTCATAGCCGTGGGTATTGCTTGCGCAGATTGCAGCCAGGGTCACCTATCTGGCTAACCGCTACTCAGATGCCTCTGCTCTGTGCCAGTCATTACACTGACTGCCCATATATCACAGGATCCAATTCAAATTGCTTGTTCTCACCCACAAAACTCTCCACAATGCTCCACCTTCCTACTTCTCCACCCTCCTCTCTGTCTATCACCCCACCCGTTCTCTACGCTCTGCAAACGACTTTCGACTAACATCCACACTAATTCGAGCCTCCCACTCCAGGATCCAAGACGTCTTCCGAGCTGCACCAACCCTCTGGAACGCTCTACCCCAAGAAGTTAGGACGAAGCACAACTTACTCAGTTTCAGACGCACCCTAAAAACGCATCTTTTTAGAGTGGCCTATCACACTTCCTAATCAAATTCAATTCCCACAGTCCCTCTGCAATTTCTCACAACATAACCCCACGTCAAACTCCATGGCACCCAAATGCATCTCAAGGTTCTGGCCAACTGGTCCAGGAAGCCATTATCTACCCCCCCCCCCATTTCCTTGAGATGGCAGGATTGTCATTGTAAATAAGCACTTTTACCTTGCCCCCCCCCCTCCCCCTCCATATCTCATTGTAGATTGTAAGTTATCACGAGCAGGGTTGTCTTTTTCCCCTCTAAATATTGTATTTTCTATAACTGTTACTTGTTTGTATATGATCCTCCTGAGTTATAAAGCGCTGCAGAATATGTTGGCGCTATAGAAAAAGAGAATTTTGTTTACTTATCGTAAATTCTTTTTCTTATAGTTCTGTATTGGGAGACCCAGACATAGGGTGTATAGCTTCTGCCTCCGGAGGACACACAAAGTACTACACTAAAAAGTGTAGCTCCTCCCTCTGAGCATATACACCCCCTGGAGAACCAGATCTAGCCAGTTTAGTGCAAAAGCTGAAGGAGAATAGCCACCCACAAGTAGAACCGAGTAAGAACCGGAACAACCGGAGACTCTGTCCACGACAACAGCCGGTGATAACACGCGGAACAAGAAACTGCCAACAGGCAACAGGGAGGGTGCTGGGTCTCCCAATACGGAACTATAAGAAAAAGAATTTACGGTAAGTAAACAAAATTCTCTTTTTCTTTATCGTTCCTATGGGAGACCCAGACACTGGGACGTCTCAAAGCAGTCCATGGGTGGGAATAAACAGAAAAACTGAGAAGTAGGCGGAGCCTAACTTCACAAATGGGCGACAGCCGCCTGAAGGATGCGTCTGCCCAAGCTCACATCTGCCGAAGCAGGAGCATGCACTTGATAGTGCTTTGAAAAGGTATGCAGGCTAGTCCAAGTGGCAGCCTGACAGACTTGCTGAGACAGTAGCCTGGTGCCTGAAAGCCCAAGAGGCACCGACAGCTCTGGTCGAGTTTGCCTTGATCCCCGGCGGGAGAGGCACCTGAGAATACTGGTAGGCATCCGAAATGGTCGACCTAATCCAACGGGCTAAGGTCGGCTTAGAAGCAGAGAGGCCCTTACGCCGACCTGTGGTTAGCACAAAAAGAGAGGTGCACCGCCTAAGAGCAGCGGTGGGAGACACATAGATCCGGAGCGCCGGCACCAGATCCAGAGTATGCAACGCTTTCTCAAAGCGATGAACAGGAGCCGGACAAAAGGAAGGTAGGGTAATGTCCTGGTTAAGGTGGAAAGGAGAAACCACCTTAGGGAGAAAGTCCTGAGTCGGACGGAGAACCACCTTGTCTTGATGAAAACCCAAAAAAGGTGACTCCGAAGAGAGCGCAGCCAAATCAGAGACTCTCCTGAGGGAAGTTATGGCGACTAGAAAGACCACTTTCTGTGAAAGACGAAACAAAGAAACCTCCCTAAGAGGCTCAAAGGGGGGTTTCTGCAAAACCGTGAGAACCAAATTGAGGTCCCAGGGATCCAAGGGCCGCCGGTAAGGCGGAATGATGTGAGACGCACCTTGCATGAAGGTGCGGACCTGAGCCAGCCGGGCGAGACGCCGCTGGAACAGCACTGACAGAGCCGAGACTTGTCCCTTGAGAGAGTTGAGGGACAGTCCCAGCTGCAGACCGGACTGTAGAAAAGACAGAAGGGTCGGCAGGAAAAAAGGACAAGGAGAATGGCCGGAAGAGCGACACCAGGACAGGAAAATTTTCCAAGTCCTGTGATAGATCTTGGCAGAGGAAGACTACGGGCCCGAGTCATAGTGGAGATGACCTCAGGGGGGATACCAGAAGCCGTCAAGATCCAGGACTCAAGAGCCACGCCGTCAACCTGAGAGCCGCAGAATTCTGGCGGAAAAACGGACCTTGTGAGAGAAGGTCTGGACGGTCCGGAAAATGCCACGGCACCTCTACGGACAGATGGAGCAGGTCTGGGTACCAAGCTCGCCTGGGCCAGTCCGGAGCAATGAGGATGACTCGACGGCCCTCCATTCTGATCTTGCGCAGAACTCTGGGCAAGAGAGCTAGAGGGGGAAACACGTAGGACAGACGAAACTGGGACCAGTCTTGAACCAGAGCGTCCGCGGCGAAGGCCTGAGGATCGTGGGAGCGAGCCACGTAAACCGGAACCTTGTTGTTGTGACGGGACGCCATTAGGTCCACTTCCGGAGTGCCCCACTTGCGGCAGATTGCCTGAAACACTGCCGGGTGCAGGGACCACTCGCCACTGTCCACGGTTTGACGGCTGAGATAATCTGCTTCCCAGTTTTCCACGCCTGGGATGTGGACAGCGGATATGGTGGACTTGGAGTCCTCCGCCCATTGAAGGATGCGTTGTACCTCCAACATTGCCAAGCGGCTGCATGTCCCGCCTTGGTGATTGATGTAGGCAACCGCTGTCGCGTTGTCTGACTGGACTCGGATGTGCTTGCCCGCCGATAGGTGGTGAAAAGCTAGGAGAGCCAGAAGCACGGCTCTGGTTTCCAGCACATTGATCGAGAGGGCTGACTCGGACGGAGTCCAAGTGCCCTGCGCTCGGTGGTGGAGACATACCGCTCCCCAGCCGGATAGACTGGCATCCGTGGTGAGGATCACCCAGGCCGGGGCCAGAAAGGAGCGCCCCTGAGACGGAGAGAGGGGCCGAAGCCACCACTGAAGAGAGCTCCTGGTCTGTGGCGACAGAGCCACTAACCTGTGCAAGGAGGAAGGCCGCTTGTCCCAACAGTGGAGAATGTCCAGCTGCAGTGGCCGCAGATGGAACTAGGCAAAAGGGAACAGCCTCCATTGACGCCACCATCTGACCCAGCACCTGCATCAGGTGCCTGATGGAATCAGCAGAGAGCGCACCGCCAGTTGGAGGGACTGCTGTTTGATTAAGGGCAACTTCACAAGTGCCGGCAGAGTCTCGAACTGCATCCCTAGGTACGTGAGCCCCTGGGTCGGAGTCAGAGTGGATTTGGGAAGATTGACAAGTCACCCGAATTGGGCTAGAGTGGCGAGAGTGAGCGAGACACTCCGCTGACAGTCTGCACTGGATGAAGCCTTGACTAGAAGGTCGTCCAGGTAAGCAATCACTGCCAACCCCTGGAGGTGCAGAACCGCAACCACTGCTGCCATAACCTTGGTGAATACCCGAGGGGCCGTGGCTAACCCGAAGGGGAGAGCCACGAATTGGAAATGTTCCTCTCCGATTGCAAAACGTAGCCAACGCTGGTGTGAAACTGCAAATGGCACATGCAGATAGGCATCTCTGATGTCGATGGATGCCAGGAAATCCCCTTGGGTCATTGAGGCAATGACTGACCGCAGAGACTCCATGCGAAAATGCCGCACCTTAACATGCTTGTTGAGAAGCTTGAGATCCAGGAAGGGCCGGAAGGAACCGTCCTTTTTGGGGACTAGGAAGAGATTTGAGTAGAAACCTCTGAACCGTTCCCGGGCGGCAACCGGTACAATTACCCCGTTGGCCTGCAAGGATGTCACGGCCTGAGAGAAGGCGGCGGCCTTGGAGCAGGGGGGAGTTGACAGAAAAAAAAATCTGTTTGGCGGGCTGGAAGAGAATTCTATCCTGGAGCCGTGGGAGAGGATATCCCGCACCCACTGATCGGAGACGTGTTGAAACCACACGTCGCCAAAGCGGGAGAGCCTGCCACCGACAAAGGACGTTGCTGGCGCGGACAGATAGTCAAGAGGAGGCTGCCTTAGTGGCAGCAGCTCCTGCGGTCTTCTGTGGACGCGCTTGTGGGCGCCAGTTGGATTTCTGGTCCTTGGCTGAGTTAGTGGACGAGGCCGAGGGCTTAGAGGACGACCAGTTGGAGGAACGAAAGGAACGAAACCTCGACTGATTCGTGCCCTGGACAGGTTTCCTGGTTTTGGTTTGTGGCATGGAAGTACTCTTCCCGCCAGTAGCCTCCTTAATAATTTCATCCAGCTGTTCACCGAACAGCCTGAACCCAGCAAAAGGGAGTCCAGCAAGGAACTTCTTTGAGGAAGCATCTGCCTTCCACTCTCGAAGCCACAAGATCCTGCGGATAGCGAGGGAATTAGCCGAAGCCACCGCAGTGCGGTGAGAAGCCTCCAGCATGGCAGACATGGCATAGGATGAAAAAGCTGAAGCTTGGGAAGTTAAGGTAACCAGTTCGGGCATAGATTCCCTGGTGAGGGAATGCATCTCCTCTAGAGAAGCAGAGATGGCTTTGAGAGCCCACACTGCTGCAAAAGTTGGGGAGAACGAGGCCCCTGCCGCCTCATATACAGATTTGGCCAGAAGGTCAACCTGGCGGTCAGTGGAATCCTTGAGAGGTGCCATCAGCCACTGATACAACGGTCCGGGCTGAGAGTCTAGACACCGGGGGGTCTACCTTTGGTGAATGAGCCCACTCCTTAACCACCTCAGGTGGAAAGGGAAAACTGTCATCAGAACTACGCTTTGGGAAGCGTTTGTCAGGACAGGCCCTAGGCTTGGTCACAGCGGCCTGAAAACTGGAGTGGTTAAAGGACACACTCTTTGCCCTCTTAGGCGAGGTAAACTGGTGCTTTTCTGCCAGAGAGGGTTGCTCCTCTGATACTGGCGAATTGAGATCCAGTACAGAATTAATGGACGCAATCAAATCACTAACATCTGAGTCACTTTCGGACAGATCAATGGGGCACATGGAGTTAGCCTCCGAGCCCCCTGTAAAGGCATCCTCCTCGTCCTGCGAGTCAGGTTCTGAAACAGAGCCGCGGGACGAGGAAGGAGAGGGAGCCCTGCGTCTCTTCTTAGAAGGACGGGGTCTGGGACCAGATGAGGAATCCTCTGTGAGCTCCGCTGAGAGAGCCCTAGCAGCAGAGGCACCCTGTGAAGGGGGCTGATGCATGTTCAGCAAAGTCCTGGACAGCTGTCCCATGGAGTCGGCAAAAGACTGGGAGATAGACCTAGATAAGGATTCTACCCAAGCCGGGGGTTCAGCCACAGGAGCCGGAGCAGCCGGAGAGACCACTGGGGGTGCGATTCCAGGCTGAGGCATCGCCAGGTTAGAGCAGGCATCACAATGTGGATAGGTGCTCGGTTCAGGCAGTAGGCGCTTACATGCAGTGCATACTGAATACAGCTTTGGAGCCTTGCTCCTCGTGTGAGACAGGCTGCTGGAGTGGGGGCTTGCCAGAATGACCCCCAGAGAGGATATACAGAGGTCCACAACCAGAGGTTGTGGCTTACCAGACCGCTGGAGCGGTGTTGTGTGCCCTCCAGATCCCGAAGCCCGGACCCCCAAGCACCTCAGCAGGGATGCTGCAGCCACTGCTGATCGCAGAGAAAACGCTGAGAAAATGGCGCCGGAGCGAAGAGAGGGGGCGGGACCTACTCTGAGAGCGGGATCTGGAGGGCCATAGAGACTTACAGGGGAGGAGACATGTACCCAGTGAGGAGTGTCCCTCCCCTGTGCAGAACGGCCGCTGGGCGGAGCCGCACTGTCCCTCTGCATGAATGACATGCGAGGGCAGTGAAACCGAAAGTAGGCCTCCGGCGAAGCCGGGGCCTAAATTTGAGCGGTGCGGCCGGCGCGCAGGCACCATCGGCGCGGTTCTCAGGCGACAGCCAGAGAACCTGCCGGAAGAAGGGAATTTTGTTTACTTACCGTAAATTCCTTTTCTTCTAGCTCCAATTGGGAGACCCAGACAATTGGGTGTATAGCTACTGCCTCCGGAGGCCGCACAAAGTACTACACTTAAAAGTGTAAGGCCCCTCCCCTTCTGGCTATACACCCCCCGTGGGAGCACGGGTCCCTCAGTTTTAGTGCAAAAGCAAGAAGGAGGAAAGCCAATAACTGTTTCAAAACAAATTCAATCCGATAAACAATATCGGAGAACGTAACTTATCAACATGAACAACATGTGCACCCGAAAAACAAATACCCTAAGAAAAAACAGGGCGGGTGCTGGGTCTCCCAATTGGAGCTAGAAGAAAAGGAATTTACGGTAAGTAAACAAAATTCCCTTCTTCTTTTTCGCTCCTAATTGGGAGACCCAGACAATTGGGACGTCCAAAAGCAGTCCCTGGGTGGGTAAAAGAATACCTCGTGATCGGGCTGTCAGGCAGCCCTTTTCTTACAGGTGGGCCACCGCCGCCTGAAGGACTTGTCTACCTAGCTGGCATCCGCCGAAGCGTAGGTATGCACCTGATAATGCTTGGTAAAAATTGTGCAGACTCGACCAGGTAGCCGCCTGGCACACCTGCTGAGCCGTAGCCTGATGCCGTAATGCCCAGGACGCACCCACGGCTCTGGTAGAATGGGCCTTCAGTCCAGAAGGAATCGGAAGCCCAGCAGAACGGTAGGCGTGAAGAATTGGTTCCTTGATCCACCGCGCAAGGGCGGATTTGGAAGCTTGCGACCCTTTATGCTGACCAGCGACCAGGATAAAGAGTGCATCCGAACGGCGCAGAGGCGCCGTGCGGGAAATGTAGATCCTGAGTGCTCTCACCAAATTGATGAACTGGATGCGGACACAAAGATGGTAAAGCGATCTCCTGATTGAGATGAAAGGAAGATACCACCTTGGGAAGAAACTCTGGAATTGGACGCAGTACTACCTTGTCTTGGTGAAACACCAGGAAGGGAGATTTGCAAGATAACGCCGCCAGCTCTGACACTCTCCGAAGAGACGTGACCGCCACCAGAAAAGCCACTTTCTGTGAAAGCCGAGAAAAGGAAATCTCCTTCATAGGCTCGAAAGGCGGCTTCTGGAGAGCAATTAGAACCTTGTTCAGATCCCAGGGTTCCAATGGCCGCTTGTAAGGGGGAACGATATGACGAACCCCTTGCAGGAACGTGCGTACCTTAGTAAGTCGCGTCAGGCGCTTCTGAAAGAATACGGATAGCGCAGAGACTTGTCCTTTAAGGGAGCTAAGCGACAAACCTTTTTCCAACCCAGACTGCAGGAAGGAAAGAAAAATAGGCAATGCAAATGGCCAGGGAGAAACTCCCTGAGCAGAGCACCAAGATAAGAATATCTTCCACGTTCTGTGGTAGATCTTGGCGGAGGAAGGTTTCCTAGCCTGTCTCATGGTGGCAACAACATCGTGAGATAAACCTGAGGTCCCTAGGATCCAGGACTCAATGGCCACACAGTCAGGTTCAGGGCCGCAGAATTCAGATGGAAAAACGGCCCTTGAGACAGCCAGTCTGGACGGCCCGGTAGCGCCCACGGTTGGCCTACCGTGAGATGCCACAGATCCGGGTACCACGACCTCCTTGGCCAGTCTGGAGCGACGAGAATGGCGCGACGGCAGTCGGACCTGATTTTGCGGAGCACTCTGGGCAACAATGCCAGAGGTGGGAACACATAAGGTAGTCAGAACTGCGACCAATCCTGAACTAAGGCGTCTGCCGCCAGAGCTCGGTGATCGTGAGACCGTGCCAAGAAAACCGGGACCTTGTTGTTGTGCCGTGACGCCATCAGGTCGACGTCCGGCATCCCCCAGCGGCGACAGATCTCCTGAAACACGTCCGGGTGAAGGGACCATTCCCCTGCGTCCATGCCCTGGCGACTGAGAAAGTCTGCTTTCCAGTTTTCCACGCCTGGGATGTGAACTGCGGATATGGTGGATGCTGTGTTTTCCACCCACGTCAGAATCCGCCGGACTTCTTGAAAGGCTTGCCGGCTGCGTGTTCCCCCTTGGTGGTTGATGTACGCCACCGCTGTGGAATTGTCCGACTGAATCCGGATCTGCTTGCCTTCCAGCCACTGTTGGAAGGCTCGCAGAGCAAGATAGACTGCTCTGATTTCCAGAACATTGATCTGAAGGGTTGACTCTTTCTGAGTCCACGTACCCTGAGCCCTGTGGTGAAGAAACACTGCTCCCCACCCTGATAGGCTCGCATCTGTCGCGACCACCGCCCAGGATGGGGGTGGGAACGACTTTCCTTTTGACAATGAGGTGGGAAGACCACCATCGGAGAGAGTCCTTGGCTGCCTGAGAGAGGGAGACATCCCTGTCGAGGGACGTCTACTTCCCGTCCCATTGGCGGAGAATGTCCCATTGTAGAGGCCGCAGATGAAACTGCGCGAAAGGGACTGCTTCCATTGCTGCCCCCATCTTCCCTAGGAAATGCACGAGGCGCCTCAAGGAGTGGGACTGGCTCTGCAGGAGAGATTGCACCCCTGTCTGCAGAGAGCACTGCTTGTCCAGTGGAAGCTTTACTATCGCTGAGAGAGTATGAAACTCCATGCCAAGATAGGTTAGTGATTGGGTCGGGGTTAGATTTAACTTTGAAAAGTTGATAATCCACCCGAAACTCTGGAGAGTCTTCAGTGTCACGTTCAGACTGTGTTGGCATGCCTCTTGAGAGGGTGCCTTTATGAGTAGATCGTCCGAATACGGGATCACGGAGTGACCCTGCGAGTGCAGGACAGCTACTACTGCTGCCATGACCTTGGTGAAGACCCGAGGGGCTGTTGCCAGCCCGAAAGGTAACGCTACGAACTGCAGGTGTTCGCTTTCTATAACGAAGCGTAGAAAACGCTGATGCTCTGGCGCAATCGGCACGTGGAGATAAGCATCTTTGATGTCTATTGATGCTAGGAAATCTCCTTGAGACATTGAGGCTATGACGGAGCGTAGAGAATCCATCCGGAACCTCCTGGTTTTTACATGTTTGTTGAGCAACATTAGATCCAGGACGGGCCGAAAGGACCCGTCCTTCTTTGGCACCACAAACAGATTGGAGTAAAAACCGTGACCTTGTTCCTGAAGAGGAACGGAAGTCACCACTCCTTCCGCCTTTAGAGCGGCCACCGCCTGCAGCAGAGCATCGGCTCGGTCGGGCGGTGGGGAAGTTCTGAAAAAACGAGTTGGAGGACGAGAGCTGAACTCTATCCTGTGCCCGTGAGACAGAATGTCCCTCACCCAACGGTCTTTGACCTGTGACAGCCATATGCCGCCAAAGCGGGAGAGCCTCCCACCGACCGAGGATGCGGAAAGAGGAGACTGAGAGACATGAGGAAGCCGTCTTGGTAACGGTTCCTCCTGCTGTCTTTTTTGGGCGTGACTGAGTCCGCCAAGAATCTGAGCCTCTCTGATCCTTTAGAGTCCTTTTGGACGAGGAGAATTGGGACCTGCCTGAGCCTCGAAAGGACCGAAAACCAGACTGACCCCTCCTTTGTTGGGGCTTGTTGTGTCTGTGTTGAGGTAAGGATGAGTCCTTACCCTTTGAGTGTTTAATGATTTCATCTAAACGCTCCCCAAACAATCGGTCACGAGAAAAAGGCAAACTGGTTAAGCACTTCGTTGGAAGCAGAATCTGCCTTCCATTCTCTCAACCACAGGGCTCTGCGCAAAACCACAGAGTTGGCCGACGCCACCGCCGTACGGCTCGTAGAGTCTAGGACAGCATTAATCGCGTAAGACGCGAATGCAGACATTTGAGAGGTCAATGGTGCCACCTGCGGAGCAGATGTACGTGTGACCGAGTCGACTTGTATAAGCCCAGCTGAAATAGCTTGGAGTGCCCATACGGCTGCGAAAGCTGGCGCCAACGACGCTCCAATAGCTTCATAGATGGATTTCAGCCAGAGCTCCAACTGCCTGTCAGTGGCATCTTTAAGTGCCGCTCCATCTTCTACTGCAACTAAAAATCTAGCTGCAAGCCTGGAGATTGGAGGGTCCACCTTGGGACACTGGGTCCAACCCTTGACCACGTCAGGGGGAAAAGTATAGCGTGTATCTTTAAGCCGTTTAGAAAACCGCTTCTCAGGATAAGTGTGGTGTTTCTGGATTGCATCTCTAAAGTCAGCGTGGTCCAGAAAAGTGCTTAATTTACGCTTGGGATATCTGAAATGGAATTTCTCATGCTGTGAAGCTGACTCCTCCTCAGGAGGAGCTGGCGGAGAAATATCTAACATCTTATTGATGGACGCTATAAGATCATTCACTATGGCGTCACCATCCGGTGTATCCAGATTGAGAGCGGTCCCAGGATCAGCATCCTGATCAGTTACATCCGCCTCATCACCCATAGATTCGTCCCGCTGGGACCCTGACCAGTGAGACGAAGTTGAGGGCCCCTCATAACGAGCCCGCTTAGGTTGACTGGGACTGTCGTCCGAGTCAGAGTCGTCACCCTGGGGTGCATGTGACACCCCCGGAGCTTGGAAGTGTTCCAGCTGAGGGGGACCAGGGAGCAATGATGCAACAGTGTCCATGGTCTGAGTTACTGGTCTAGACTGCAATATTTCAAGAATCTTTGACATGGTCATAGACAATCTGTCAGCAAAAGCTGCAAACTCCGTTCCTGTCACCTGGACAGCATTCACAGGTGGTACACCCTGGGTCACGTCCAGCAGAGGCCCCGGCTGTGCAAGTGCCACAGGGGCCGAGCACTGCACACAATGGGGGTCAGTGGAACCTGCCGGTAGAGCAGCCCCACATGCGGTACAGGCAGCATATAATGTCTGTGCCTTGGCACCCTTGCGTTTGCGGACGACATGGTGTTGCCTCCTTGTAATCTAGGAGGTATATAGCCGAGAATCACCAGCGACTGTACAGTACAAAGTATTTGCAAACACAAAATACTCAGTATACAAACGGCACAAGTGGGGGTGATCCCTAGAGGGCTGCTTACCGCCCGCTGAACAGCGGGTATGAGGCCGTAGAATCCCGTGTCTGGGTCTCCCAGTCTCCCCTCTGCAGCTCAGCGTGCAGGCAGGAATGGCTGCCGGCATTCTGTGAAGAGGGGCGGACCGTGGGCATGCCACAAACAAAAGTGCGGGAAACTGCGTCCTACTGTGCCTGGTGTGAGGGCTGGAGTATGTAAAAAAGACTCCAGCCCTCAGCGCTGATGCTCTGTACAGCGTCCCGCCCTCCTCCTGACTGGCAGGTGCGGAGGCGGGAACGAACGAACTAGGCCGCAAAAGCCGGGGACTGTAGTAATAAGCGCGGCCGTGATATATGCACGGTCAGCGCGGAAGTCCCCGGCGCACCACAAGTCCCAGCCGCGTCGCAGTCCCAGCGGCCGGCGCGACCGTTCCCCCTGAGTCTACCCACTCAGCTAAGCTGAAGTGAGGAAATGGCACAAGCGCAGCAGCGCTGTTGTCCCCGGCGCACTATCACACCCAGCAATGCTGCGGTGTGCGCGCGTATGCACGGGGACACAGAGTACCTTGACGGAGCAGGGCCATGTCCCTGACGATACTCAGCTCCATATCCAGCGGCTTCTCCAGGGGCTGCGGATGGAGCACGGTCTCAGTGCCTGGAGACCGGTAAAATCCCACTTCGCCCAGAGCCCTAATGGGGATGGGGAAGGATGCAGCATGTGGGCTCCAGCCTCCGTACCCGCAATGGGTACCTCAACCTTAACAAGCACCGCCGACAGAAAGTGGGGTGAGAAGGGAGCATGCTGGGGGCCCTGTATGGGCCCTCTTTTCTTCCATCCGACATAGTCAGCAGCTGCTGCTGACTAAACAGTGGAGCTATGCGTGCGTGTCTGACCTCCTTCGCACAAAGCAAAAAACTGAGGGACCCGTGCTCCCACGGGGGGTGTATAGCCAGAAGGGGAGGGGCCTTACACTTTTAAGTGTAGTACTTTGTGCGGCCTCCGGAGGCAGTAGCTATACACCCAATTGTCTGGGTCTCCCAATTAGGAGCGACAAAGAAATGTCATAAAACTCACTCAGCACACTCTCCCACAACAATAAAGTACAGGGACCGCCAATAAATAAATGTCTCAGGTACTTAGCTTGCTGAGACGCAGGGGTTCCAAGTCCCTGGGGATGGGTGCTCCGGTCCAGCAGGATCCTGAAGGGCTGCGGATGGAGACCGGTCTCCTGCCAAGCATGGAGAACCGTGCTGGCTCCCACTTCAAGCCAGAGCCCAGGAGGGATGGTGAAGGAGCACGGCATGTAAGGCTCCAGCCTTGGAATCAACCTTAACAGCACCGCCGACACAGTGGGGTGAGAAGGGACATGCTGGGGGTCCAGGCTTGCACCCGCTTTTCTTCAAACTCTTCCCAAAAATGAAAATTCAGATGAGAATGCATGTGTGGATGTATGCCTCCTGAACACAAAGCGATAAACTGGCTAGATCTGGTTCTCCAGGGGGTGTATAAGCTCAGAGGGAGGAGCTACACTTTTGAGTGTAGTACTTTGTGTCCTCCGGAGGCAGAAGCTATACACCAAATGTCTGGGTCTCCCATAGGAACGATAAAGAAATAAAGATGATTATTATTATTATTATTATTATTATTATATCTCATGGTGGGCTTCCGAAAAATGGTACCAGTGGTTTCACATGCACAGATTGCTCAGTGCCATTTTCCTGAAGCACACCATGAGAATGATCTGCACAAGTGCCAACTGTGGCTAGGACGGCACAAGCTCAAAATTTAAAGCAGCAGCGAAGGGGCTGGAACATGGCTGAAGACCCTTCCACCAGTCCTGCCCCGAAGCAAGAAGATCTGAATACAAGAAAACTTCAAAACATAGATTAAAGAAATTATACAAAATGCCAACATGGCCCTGTCTGTATTTTACTTGGTAAAATACTGTTGACAGGTTGTCTATAAGATCAGCGGATTAACCAACACGTTCTTCTGAACAGTCATCGGGATCACACTGCCTCACCCTCCTTTCTGGCAAGTAGGAATTTGGGAGGTAGTGAGGTGCCCACCTGTTCAGTTTAATGATACACCCCACTTAAGCATTAAGGCCGCTTTACACGTTACGACATCGCTAGCAATGTCCAGCGTGATAGTACCCGCCCCCGTTGTTGTAACGGTATGTGGTGATCGCTGCCGTAGCGAACATTATCGCTATGGCAGCGTCACACGCACATACCTGCTCCGAGACATTGCTGTGACCGGCAAACCGCCTCCTTTCTAAGGGGGCGGTTCATTCAGCATCATAGCGACGTCACAGCAGCATCACTGAACCGCCGCCCAATAGTAAAGGAGGGGAGGAGTTGAGCGGCCGGAACATGCCGCCCACCTCCTTCCTTCCTCCTTTTCCGGTGGACGCAGGTAAGGAGATGTTTGTCGTTCCAGCGGTGTCGCACATAGCGATGTGTGCTGCCGCAGGAACGACAAACATCATTACTGCAGCAGCAACAATATTTGGGAAGGGACCCCCCCCATGTCACCGATGAGCATTTTGAACGTTTTTGCGACGATTCAAAATCGCTTTTAGGTGTCACACGCAACGACATCGCTAAAGCGGCCGGATGTGCTTCACAAATTCCGTGACCCCAACGACATCGCTTTAGTGATCTCGTAGTGTGTAAAGCGGCCTTTACGGCTTATTCATAGGTTGTACATTTTAATTCAGACAGAAAGAACAGATTTGCGGTGGAGAATGTGTGAACGCCGCCTCACCTGTAGAACTTCCTTCTCCACCTTCTGCATTTTTTGCAGCTCTACTTCCAGCTGGCTACACTTCTTGGCGGCATCAGCATTACTCAGGGCAGCCTGCTCCAGCTCTTGTATGCGTAGCATCATCTTATCTATTTCATCATTTCTTTCTGTAATCTGCTGCTCCAAATCCTCTCTTCCTTGAAGCAGAAGTTTGCAGTCGTCCACTTTCTCTTTCACACGAGCTTCCAAAGTTTCAATCTGTAGAAGACATTTGTTCCAGATCTATTCACTTAGGAAGAGGGCAAGAAACTGAAAACTAAAGCAGCAAAAACCAGGAATGCCATGCAGGACTATCATGGTAAAGCAAACATGAAGTGTATCTACTACTGAGCGCAATCATGCAGGAAAATTATTAGGTGCATGGGACAAATGGATTAATTCATCATTAAGCAAGAATTTTAGATGTCAACATAACCAATCATACCTGGGCACTCCAGTCATGGAGCTGTGTCATAACACAAAAAGGAGAAGAAAAAAAAGAAGTATATTAACATTTAAGTCTTTAGGTGACTAGATTGTGTCACCAGTCTCAGAACTAAGCCACAAAAGAGCACAAACTACAAGAAAATAAAACCAAAACAACTGAACGGCAAAATCATAAGATGATTCCCATCTTCAGAAATGGATATTGTTTTAGAGTGCAAAAACAAGCACTTTTTGCAATTTACTGTTCACTAAAATTTGCAGATGTTCACATATACACTTTTTGCTTACAGCTTGTTAAAGGGGATGTCCACTACTTTGACAACCCATACTCATTCCCCTTGTTTGCCCCTGTAAAGTCTATACTCAACTCCAATACGGCCACGGTTCCAGCGATATCTGATGCCGCGTTCCTGGGGCCCATATAACATTGTTATGACACACGAGCCTTGTGCCCATTCAGCGCCCGGCGCCAGTCTTCAGACATTTGAGCAGGATGTGACTTCCTGCTCAACCGTCCAAAAGGTGGGGTGAAGGAAACCAGAGCGGATTTGTCACAGAGCCAGTGTGTCAGTATCACGTGGGCCCGAGGAACGCAGCTTTAGGCTCTGTGCGCACTGGGAAATGAAATTTCCTTGAGAAAATTCTGCATGCTCTCAAAGATTACCGCACCCGCGGTAAAAAACCGCGGGAAACCGCACCCGAAAACCGCATGCGGTTTGCTGCGGTTTTACCGCGGTATTATTCGCGGTATTGCCGCGGTTTTGCCGCGTGCGGGTTGGGATGTGCTTTATTGCATTCAATGTAATAAAGCACATTGAAAAAAAAAAAAAAAAAGTCATTTAATTCTGAGATAGTAGATAGATAGATAGATAGATAAAGAGACAGAAGAATAGATAGATGACAGATCGCTGCATTTCCCACGGTCGGCAGTGAGTTCACATTACCGGCCGTGGGAAATGGCCGGTAATTACCTCTGCTGTATTCAGCCTGTGTCTGTGACAGTCGCGGCTGGATGTCAGCAGTGCAGGACGCCGGAGCCGGAGCTGTGGATTATGTCGGAGCTTTGCTTGGGGGGGGTTAATAAAATGGTGAACGAGGCTTGTTGGTTTTATTTAAAATAAAGGATTTTTCGGTGTCTGTGTTTTATTCACTTTACTTACGGGTTGATCATGTCAGCTGTCTCAGACGCTGCCATGATCAAGCCTGGGGTTAATGGCGGTGATCCCCCATCACCATTAACCCCTTGTATTACCTTGCCACCACTGCTACACGGTGGCAAGAAGAGCCGGGGACACGCCGGTAGTGCCGCATAATGTATGCGACAGTGTCGGTGCAGCTGCGGCTGATATTCTCGGCTGCGGGAGGGGGAGTGAGGCAGGGTGGATAAAAATCTTGATTTTTTTAAAAAAATCAAAAAAATCAGATTTTTTTGATTTAAATCAGATTTTTTAATCAAGTTGTACACAAGCAAAACTTTGTCTTTTTGCAAATCTAATTGTTTTACACAAATAAAAATATTAAAACAGTTGATTATGAAACCTAATAATTTTTATTTGCACTATTAAACACTCAGAATTGAACTACAGAGAGTAAGTACTTTTTAACAATAGCCTATCTCTAACGTTTGAAGTAAGCAAACATCTTCAGTGAATACATCAGTCCTTTAAGCCTACTGTTTATTTAGGACTTTTAATAGGAAAACCAGTTGTCCGGCTTTAGCAGTTCCTAAGCGGTTTCGGACTGTTGTGTGCACAAAACTAAATGAAGAAAACAATCTCTCTACTCCTGCGGATGAAGCCGATGCAGTCAGTAGCTGAGTAGCTAGATTTATTATCTTTGCTGGAAGAACAAGTGATTGCGACTTCCACCAGTCCAGTGGTTTTAGTTCATTAACGACGTTATCTGCAAACATGTATTTTTGAAATGGTGCAGATTCACACTTCAATTTCAGCACAGTTGCCACAATGTCATGGTTAGTATTGGCGAGCCACTCCATTGCAGAGTTGATTTCCGCCTCAGATAATTTTTTCCCTCTGTAGATGGGATGCAAGATATTGGCTAAATAGTGTTCTTCTTTTAATGCTTGGTCCTTGCGGTGCTGTATTGCAACCTTTACATTGTTTGAGAGGTTCAAGAGATCTAGAGAACCTTCTAAATCTTTCCAAACTTCTGTGGCATCAGCTATGGTTGCAGTATCTTTCTGCATTTTATCCAACGCAATCGATATTGGCTTTAACCTTTCCAAAAGGTCCTCGGCATTTCTCTTCACACCAAGATTTAATACTTTGCTTCGTATATTAGCATCAATTTTATCCCGATGTGTTTCGCAAATGGACAGTAATTTTGACCAGTTGTTAATAAACAGTTCCAAGCAGTCAGCCAAGGTATTCCATCTAACATCTTGTGGTAGAACCAACTTCAGTCCTCCCATTTCCTTGTAGGTTGCATGTGCAAAATGATTATTGCGGAAATATTTAACAATTTCTACAACATGTTCCTTGACACCCAAAATATGCAGGTCTTTTGCCAAAAGATGCAACAAATGGGCAGAACAACCGTATGTAATGACATTTGTGTCATCCTGTGCCAGTTCCGCTCGCATTTTTGCCACATTGCTTGCGTTATCAGTAACTAAGCTCCTTACTTTACATCCAAACTGTTCTTGGCATTGGTGAATTGAGTTCTTAGCAATTTCAAGTAAATATTCAGCAGTATGTGAATTTCCAGATGTGTCGATTGTGTCTGTAAGGTAAGTTTCACCATCTTCTGTTGTGACACAAGTGCAAATTATGGGGTCGTTGTGGATGTTGCTCCAACCATCCAAGCTCATGTTAACAACCTTGTCTTTCAAATATTTTGTAAAAGCCGCTCTTTCTATGTCGTATACAGCCTGAAGATGTTTTCCTGAGATATCAAATCTACTTGGTGGTTTGTAGCCTGGTCTAATTCCTTCGATCATTTGTACAAACAATGGGTGCTCAACTAGTCAGAAAGAAGAATTGGTTGCAAATATGAATTTAGCAATTAATTCATCAAAATGTTCTTTCTGGCTCGTCGTAGTCTTTAAGATGAATTTTTCTACACTTTGTTGCACGCAAAGTTTTTTTTTGGGCTGCTTTGTTGAAGTTGTACCCAGATATTGATTGTCACGTGCAGCACAAGCCATATTTGACCTTGAAAGCACAGAAATTAAAAATATAAATCGACTGCGTATTTGAAGAAATATAACGAAAATATTGAAACAAACTTTTTGAACAATGTAATGGTCCTCGTCCTATAAGGGCTGTCTCAAAAGTTATGCTACTCAAGTTTTCTGGTGAGGTTGCTGTAATACTGGTAACTAATATCAGAGCCTCAGCAACTGAAAAAAATTATGTCACAAAAGTTTTAAAAATGTTTTTTTTTTTTAAATGGTCAATTTGGCAGACTTCAAAAGTGAATTGCAGCCTACAATAAAAAAAAAAAATAAGCGTATACACACTTTATTTTTACTTAAAGGACATGTGCACCTTTATTTTTTAAGGTGCAGCCAGTCACAGTGTGCACATGTCCTCCCCCGCAGCTCTCTTACCTCCGATGTCAGCGCTGCGGGGATCCGTGGCTTCGTTCTGCCCGTCCGCGAGCGCGCCTCCATTCATTTCAATGGAGCGTGCGGCCCGCTGACGTCACGCCGCTGGATCACTGCGAGTAGGCCGCAACCGGAGGACGGGAGGCGGACGGTCAAAACGAAGCCACGGATCTCAGCGCTGCGGGGGGGGGGGGGGACATGTGCACCTTAAAAAAATAAAGGTGCACATGTCCTTTAGCGTTCATTTTCTGTGAAATATTGCCTTAACATAAATTTAAATTCTATACTCCAGAACTACCAGTGCTAGAAATTTTTCTTTTCATAGACTTTAACCATCCCAGTAAAATGTCTGTTAAAAAAATAGGTTGTAAATTAATTGCCAGACTTACCACTAGTACTAGGCTCCTGGTGCATAAGAAGCTGTGGGGGTTCATTGACATTAGTTGTATCACTATCAACATCTTCATTTCCCTTCTGGTTGCAGTTTTCATAATGTGATTTCAAACGGCAAAGAAGTCCTTGGATATCCTTTTGACAGTATTTGCACTTTGCTCTTGCACCTTTCTTTCCAAGATCTGCTGCTGGCATCTCAACAAAATGAACCCAAATAGGGTCTCTCTTACGACCTGCTGCCATGGCTCACACAGATCACTTATGAAGTTTGATTGTTACTACAGCCTGAGCCAAGCACTGCTGATGTTACTACAGCCTGAGCCAAGTACTGCTGACTATCCAACAAGTTTGGGCATGTCAACTGAATGCAGGGAAAAAGAAACTAAACCAAAACTGAAACCAAGCTAGAAGTGTGGAATTAAAGGGGCAGTATGAACAAAATGTGGAGGCTATTAATAGTTTATACAATTAAGACATGCTGCTTTTAAACACCTACCTATTGCCATATAGTAAAACAAAAAAGATTTTTACTTACTTTGGGGTCCCCCCCTCACCCTGGCGTTAGATCGTTGCCCCTAGTTTCGTCCGTGTAACTATGGGCGCACATGCACACTGCTCTCACTTCTCATTTTAATTGTGATTTATATTAAAAAAAAACCTTTTGATTTAAATCAGTGATTTAAATCATGATTAAAATCATGATTTAAATCGATCCGATTTAAATAGAAAAAAATCTTTTGATTTAAATCGTGATTTAAATCATGATTTAAAATCGGCGTGATTTAAATCAATCCACCCTGGAGTGAGGCGGGGGACATTAACCCTGCCCCTCTCCCTCCCCAGCCTGATGATACCGGGCCGCCGCTGTGTGCTTACCTCGGCTGGAAGGTGAATATGCAGCGGAGCCCACGTTCTTTTTTTTCTATATTTCCGTTTTCTTTCTATGTGTGTCCTCTGTGATGTGTGTGTCTGTGTTCTGTGTCCTCTGTGATGTGTGTGTCTGTGTTCTGTGTCCTCTGTGATGTGTGTGTCTGTGTTCTGTGTCCTCTGTGATGTGTGTGTCTGTGTTCTGTGTCCTCTGTGATGTGTGTGTCTGTGTTCTGTGTCCTCTGTGATGTGTGGGTCTGTGTTCTGTGTCCTCTGTGATGTGTGGGTCTGTGTTCTGTGTCCTCTGTGTTCTGGGTCTGTGTTCTGTGTTCTGTGTGTGTGTGTGTTTACTCTCTGCTCCGCTTCCTCTTCCTGTAATGACATCACTTCCCTGCAAAACCGCAGACAAGCGATGCACATTACCGGAGGTAAACCGCAAAATACCGCAGGGAATAACGCAGGAAAACGCAGTGAACCGCACAGAATTTGCTGCCTGCCTTATTCCCTGCGGGATTTCACGATTACATTGGAGTCAATGGAGTGAAATCCCGCAGCGATGTGCGGAAAAGAAGTGACATGCACTCGTTTTTGCTGCGGGATTCCCGCAGCAAAACATGCAGCTGTCAAATTCCGCCCAGTGCGCACAGGATTTTTTTTCTCCATAGGATTTGCTGGTGATTCACTGCAGAGATGTTATGAACACTTTCTGCAGCGAAACATGCAGCAAATCCGCGAAAAATCCGCGGCAAAATCCGGTAAGTGCGCACATAGCCTTAGACATCACTGGAACAACAGTTGCAGCGTAGGAGAATATAGGCTTATTTATTTTTACAGGGGTGAACAAGGGAAATGAGAAAAGGTTGTCCAGGTAGTGAACAACGCCTTTAATTAGGAGACCGACCAACGCTGCTGTCTAGCTTATAAAACTCTGCATTAAACCCTTCACCCCCGGCCACTAAAACACCCTAATGACCGGGCCATTTTTTGCAATTCTGACCAGTGTCACTTTGACAGGTTATAACTTTGGAACGCTTCAACGGATCCTGGCGATTCTGAGACTGTTTTTTCGTGACATATTGTACTTCATGTCAGTGGTAAATTTAAACCGATAATTTTTGCGTTTAGTTGTGAAAATTTAGGAAATTTTGCAAAAATTTTGAAAATTTCGCAATTTTCAAACCTTGAAAATTTATGCCCATAAATCTGAGAGATATGTCACACTAAATAGTTACTAAATAAACTTTCCCACATGTCTACTTTACATCAGCGCAATTTTCGAAACAAAATTTTTCTTCGTTAGGAAGTTAGAAGTGGTCAAAGGTCATCAGCGATTTCTCATTTTTCCAACAAAATTTAGAAAGAAGGGAATTTTGTTTACTTACCGTAAATTCCTTTTCTTCTAGCTCTAATTGGGAGACCCAGACAATTGGGTGTATAGCTACTGCCTCCGGAGGCCACACAAAGTATTACACTTAAAAGTGTAAGGCCCCTCCCCTTCTGCCTATACACCCCCCGTGGGATCACGGGCTCCTCAGTTTTAGTGCAAAAGCAAGAAGGAGGAAAGCCAATAAACTGGTTTAAAGCAAATTCAATCCGAAGGAATATCGGAGAACTGAAACCATTCAACATGAACAACATGTGTATACAAAAAAACAGGGGCGGGTGCTGGGTCTCCCAATTAGAGCTAGAAGAAAAGGAATTTACGGTAAGTAAACAAAATTCCCTTCTTCTTTGTCGCTCTATTGGGAGACCCAGACAATTGGGATGTCCAAAAGCAATCCCTGGGTGGGTAAAATAATACCTCGTAATAGAGCCTAAAAACGGCCCCTTCCTACAGGTGGGCAACCGCCGCCTGAAGGACTCGTCTGCCTATGCTGGCATCCGCCGAAGCATAGGTATGCACCTGATAGTGTTTCGTGAAAGTGTGGAGGCTGGACCAGGTAGCCGCCTGACACACATGCTGAGCCGTAGCCTGGTGCCTCAAGCCCAGGACGCACCCACAGCTCTGGTAGAATGGACCTTCAGCCCTGAGGGAACCGTAAGCCCCGCAGAACGATAAAGCTGGAGAATTGGTTCCTTGATCCACCGAGCCGGGCTTGATTTGGAAGCCTGCGACCCTTTACGCTGGCTAGCGACAAGGACAAAGAGTGCATCCGAGCGGCGCAGGGGCGCCGTACGATAGATGTAGAGTCTGAGTGCTCTCACCAGATCTAATCAAGTGCAAATCCTTTTCACATTGGTGAACTGGATGAGGACAAACAGAGGGTACGGGGATACCCTGATTGAGATGAAAGGGGGGGATACCACCTTAGAGAGAAATTCCGGAACCGGACGTAGAACCCCTTGACCTGGTGAGACACCGGGAAGGGGGCTTTGCACGACAATGCTGCCCGGACAGACACTCTCCGAAGTGAAGTGACTGCCACTAGGAAAACCACTTTCTGCGAAAGGCGTGAGAGAGAAAAAACCCTCATAGGCTCGAATGGTGGTTTCTGAAGAACCATCAGCACCCTGTTCAAATCACAGGGTTCTAACAGTCGTTTGTAAGGAGGGACTAATCGGCAAACCCCCTGCAGGAACGTGCGTACCTGAGGAAGTCTTGCTAGGCGCTTCTGAAAAAATACAGAGAGCGCTGAGATTTGTCCCTTAAGGGAGCCAAGCGACAAACCTTTTTCCAAACCGGATTGCAGGAAGGAAAGAAAGTAGGCAAGGCAAATGGCCAGGGAGAAACTCCCTGAGCAGAGCACCAAGATAAGAATATCTTCCACGTTCTGTGGTAGATCTTAGCAGATGTGGGTTTTCTGGCCTGTCTCATAGTGGTAATGACCTCTTGAGATAACCCTGCAGATGCTAGGATCCAGGACTCAATGGCCACACCGTCAGGTTGAGGGCCGCAGAATTCAGATGGAAAAACGGCCCTTGAGACAGCAAGTCTGGTCGGTCTGGTAGTGCCCACGGTTGGCCTACCGCGAGATGCCACAGATCCGGGTACCACGACCTCGTTGGCCAGTCTGGAGCGACGAGGATGGCGCGGCGGCAGTCGGACCTGATCTTGCGTAACACTCTGGGCAACAGTGCCAGAGGTGGGAACACATAAGGGAGTTGAAACTGCGACCAATCCTGAACTAAGGCGTCTGCCGCCAGAGCTCTGTGATCGTGAGACCGTGCCATGAATGCCGGGACCTTGTTGTTGTGCTGAGACGCCATTAGGTCGACGTCCGGCATCCCCCAGCGGCAACAGATCTCCTGAAACACGTCCGGGTGAAGGGACCATTCCCCTGCGTCCATGCCCTGGCGACTGAGAAAGTCTGCTTCCCAGTTTTCTACGCCCGGGATGTGGACTGCGGATATGGTGGAGGCCGTGGCTTCCACCCACGTCAAAATCCGCCGGACTTCCAGGAAGGCTTGCCGACTGCGTGTTCCTCCTTGGTGATTGATGTAAGCCACCGCTGTAGAGTTGTCCGACTGAATTCGGATCTGCTTGCCTTCCAGCCACTGCTGGAAACTTTTAGGGCAAGATACACTGCCCTGATCTCCAGAACATTGATCTGAAGGGAGGACTCTGAAGAGGACGCAGGTGAAACTGCGCGAAAGGGACTGCCTCCATTGCTGCCACCATCTTCCCCAGGAAGTGCATGAGGCGCCTCAGGGGGTGTGACTGACCTTGAAGAAGAGATTGCAACCCTGTCTGCAGTGACCGCTGTTTGTCCAGCGGAAGAATCACCATCGCCGAGAGGGTATGAAATTCCATGCCCAGATATGTCAGCGATTGTGCCGGTGTCAGATTTGACTTTGGAAAATTGATGATCCACCCGAAGCTCTGGAGAATCTGTAGAGTAGCGTTGAGGCTGTGTTGGCATGCCTCTTGAGAGGGTGCCTTGACAAGCAGATCGTCTAGGTAAGGAATCACCGAGTGTCCCTGAGAGTGGAGGACCGCTACTACTGTTGCCATGACCTTGGTGAAAACCCGTGGGACTGTCGCCAGGCCGAAAGGCAGTGCCGCGAACGAAAGGTGTTCGTCTCCTATGGCGAAACGCAGGAAGCGCTGATGCTCAGGAGCGATCGGCACGTGGAGATAAGCATCCTTGATATCGATCGATGCAAGGAAATCTCCTTGGGACATTGAGGCGATGACGGAGCGGAGGGATTCCATCCGGAACCGCCTGGTTTTTACGTGTCTGTTGCCCGGACGGAAAGACCCGTCATTTTTTGGGACCACAAACAAGTTAGAGTAAACACCGTGACCCTGTTGCTGAAAAGGAACCGGGACCACCACTCCTTCTGCCTTCAGAGTGCACACCGCCTGCCTGAGAGCCTCAGCTCTCTCGGGAGGCGGAGATGTTCTGAAGAATCGAGTCGGAGGACGAGAGGAGAACTCTATCCTGTAACCGTGAGACAGAATGTCTCTCACCCAACGGTCTTTTAACTGTGGCAGCCAGGTGTCGCAAAAGCGGGAGAGCCTGCCACCGACCGAGGATGCGGCGTGCGGAGGCCGAAAGTCATGAGGAAGCCGCCTTGTTGGCGGTACCTCCGGCGGTCTTGTTAGGACGTGATTTAGGCCGCCATGAATCGGAATTCCTCTGATCCTTCTGAGGCCTTTTGGACGAGGAGAATTGGACCTGCCCGCGCCCCGAAAGGACCGAAACCTCGACTGTCCCCTCCTCTGTTGGGGTATGTTCGGTTTAGCCTGAGGAAAGGATGTATCCTTTCCCTTGGATTGTTTGATGATTTCATCCAGTCGCTCACCAAACAAGCGGTCGCCCGAGATTGGCAAACTGGTTAAGCACTTTTTGGAAGCAGAATCTGCCTTCCATTCCCGCAACCACAAGGCTCTGCGTATTACCACTGAATTGTCGGACGCAACCGCCGTCCGGCTCGCCGAGTCCAGGACAGCATTAATGGCGTATGACGCAAACGCTGACGTTTGAGATGGTAAAGACGCAACTTGCGGCGCAGACGTACGTGTGACTGCCTCAATTTGCGCTTGAGCCGCTGAGACCGCTTGGAGCGCCCAGACGGCTGCGAAAGCTGGAGCAAAAGACGCGCCAATAGCTTCATAGATGGATTTCAACCAGAGCTCCATCTGTCTGTCAGTGGCATCTTTGAGTGAAGCCATATCTTCCACTGCAACTAAGGATTTAGCCGCTGGAGTTGACAACGTCAGAAGGGAAGGGATAACGTGTATCCTTAAGGCTCTTGGAAAAAACGATATCTGGACAAGCCTGGTGGTTCTGGACTGCTTCCCTGAAGTCAGAGTGATCCAGAAACGTACTCAATGTACGCTTGGGGAACCTGAAACGGAACTTCTCCTGCTGAGAAGCTGACTCCTCAGGCGTAGGAGCTGAGGGAGAAATAACCAACATTTGATTGATGGACGCCATAAGATCATTCACTACGGTGTCACAATCAGGTGTATCCAGGTAGAGAACGTTCTCAGGATCAGAATCCTGATCAGATACCTCCGCCTCATCATAGAGAGAGAGTCCCCATGCTGAGACCCTGAATAATGCGATGATGTCGAGGGATGCTCCCAGCGAGGTCGCTTAGGGGGTCTGGGACTGCGGTCCGAGTCAGACCCCTCACCCTGGGAACCATGAGACACTCCAGGAGCACCTTGTTGTACCAACTGGGGGGGACCAGGGGGCAATGAATCAAAAGTGCCCATGGTCTGAGAGACCGGTCTGGACTGCAAGGCTTCTAGTATCTTAGCCATAGTCTCAGAAAGTCTGTCAGTAAATACTGCAAACTCCGTCCCCATCACCTGGACCGTGTTAACAGGTGGGTCTCATTGGGCTACCATTAGCAGAGACTCCGGCTGAGTAAGTGCCACAGGGGCCGAGCATTGCATACAATGAGGGTCCGTGGAACCTGCCGGCAGTATAGCCATACATGCTGTACAGGCTGCATAGTAAACCTGTGCTTCTGCACCCTTGTTTTTCACAGACGATATGCTGTTATCTCCCCCGAACAATCAAGGAGGGTATATAGCCAAAATACAAAAGTGCGACCGAACAGTGCAATGTATAGCGTACAAGCATATATCTATATGTGCACTTCGGCACTAGTGGGGTCAGCACCACAGGTGCTGCTTACCGCCCGCTCACAGCGGTTGTGTGACCACCAGAATCCCTGCCAGGGTCTTCCCAAACTTGTCTCTTTTCTCAGCCACAGAAAAAACTGACATGAATGGCTGCCGGCGTCCTGTGTAGAGGAGTAGGCCGTGGGCGTGCCCCAGAAAGTGCGGGAATCCGGTTTCACACTGTGCACAGTGAGAGGGGTGGAGTATGCAAAGCATGCTCCAGCTCTCAGCGCTGCCGTGCTGTGCAGCGTCACGCCCTTACCCTGACTGGCAGGCCTGTGGGCGGTAACGAAGTGAGACTAGGCCGCAAAAGCCGGGGACTAAAGTGATAAGCGCGGCCGGCATATAAGCCCTGGTCGGAAGTCCCCGGCGCACCACAAGTCCCAGCCGCGCCTGAGATAAAAATGGCAGCGGCGGTTAGCGCGGCAGTCCCCCAATACACTAACACACCCAGCTACGCTGTAGTGTGCGATGGCACCAGTGCAGGCAGCGCCGCCGTCCCTGGCGCACTAACACACCCAGCAGTGCTGCCGTGTGTCTGTGCGCGGTCCCCACGGGGACACAGAGTACCTCAACGTAGCAGGGCCATGTCCCTGATGATACTCAGCTCCATGTCCAGCAGATTCTCAGGGGCTGTGGATGGAGCACGGCCTCAGTGCCTGGAGACCGATAGGATCCCACTTCACCCAGAGCCCTAAGGGGATGGGGAAGGAAAGCAGCATGTGGGCTCCAGCCTCCGTACCCGCAATGGGTACCTCAACCTTAACAAACACCGCCGACAAGAGTGGGGTGAGAAGGGAGCATGCTGGGGGCCCTAGTATGGGCCCTCTTTTCTTCCATCCGACATAGTCAGCAGCTGCTGCTGACTAAACAGTGGAGCTATGCGTGGATGTCTGACCTCCTTCGCACAAAGCATGAAAACTGAGGAGCCCGTGATCCCACGGGGGGTGTATAGGCAGAAGGGGAGGGGCCTTACACTTTTAAGTGTAATACTTTGTGTGGCCTCCGGAGGCAGTAGCTATACACCCAATTGTCTAGGTCTCCCAATAGAGCGACAAAGAAATAATCTTTTTTAGGGACCACATCACATTTGAAGTGACTTTGAGAGGCCGAGGTGACAGAAAATACCCAAAAGTGACCCCATTCTAAAAACTGCACCCCTCACTCTGCTCAAAACCACATCCAAAAAGTTTATTAACTCTTTAGGTGCTTCACAGGAACCAAAGCAATGTGGAAGGAAAAAATGAAAATTTTACTTTTTAAAAACACAAAAATGTTACTTTAGCCATAAAAAAGAGAATTTTATTTACTTACCGTAAATTCTTTTTCTTATAGTTCCGACATGGGAGACCCAGACCATGGGTGTATAGCTTCTGCCTCCGGAGGACACACAAAGTACTACACTAAAAGTGTAGCTCCTCCCTCCGAGCATATACACCCCCTGGATGACAAATCCAACCAGTTTAGTGCAAAAGCTGAAGGAGGACATCCACCCATAATTAGAGATAGAGTAAAACCCGGAATAACCTGAACCTCCGTCTACAACAACAGCCGGTGAAAAACACACGGAACAAGAAAACTGCCAACAGGCAACAGGGAGGGTGCTGGGTCTCCCATGTCGGAACTATAAGAAAAAGAATTTACGGTAAGTAACAAAATTCTCTTTTTCTTCATCGTTCCTTATGGGAGACCCAGACCATGGGACGTCTCAAAGCAGTCCATGGGTGGGAAATAAACAGAACTGAGAAGTAGGCAAAACCTAACTTCACAAATGGGCGACAGCCGCCCGAAGGATGCGTCTGCCCAAGCTCGCATCTGCCGAAGCATGAGCATGCACTTGGTAGTGCTTCGAAAAGGTGTGCAGACTAGACCAAGTGGCAGCCTGACAGACCTGCTGAGCCGTATCCTGGTGCCTGAAAGCCCGAGAGGCACCGACAGCTCTGGTCGAGTGCGCCTTAATCTCCGGCGGGGGAGGCACCTGAGATCATTGGTAGGCATCGGATATGGCCGACCTAATCCAACGAGCTAGGGTCGGTTTAGAAGCCGAGAGACCCTTGCGCTGACCTGTGGTCAGCACAAAAAGAGAGGTGCACCGCCTAAGAACAGCGGTGCGTGACACAGATCCAGAGCGTCCGCACCAAATCTAGAGCATGCAACGCTTTCTCAAAGCGATGCACAGGGGCCGAACAAAGGGAAGACAATGAAATGTCCTGGTTAAGGTGGAAAGGAGACACCACCTTAGGTAGAAAACCCGGAGTCGGACGGAGAACCACCTTGTCTTGGTGAAAAAAAACAAAAAGGGTGACTCCGAAGAGAGCACAGTCAAATCAGAGACTCTCCTGAGAGAAGTTATGGCCACCAGAAAGACCACTTTCTGTGAAAGACGAAACAACGAAACCTCCCTAAGAGGCTCAAAGGGGGGTTTCAGTAAGGCCGTGAGGACCAGATTAAAGGTCCCAGGGATCCAGAGGCCGCCGGTAAGGCGGAATGATGTGAGATGCGCCCCGCATGAAGGTGCGCACCTGGGCCAGTCGGGCGATACGCCGCTGGAACAACTCTGATAGAGCCGAGACCTGTCCCTTGAGTGGAGATTACCTCGGAAGGAATGCCTGAAGCCGTAAGGATCCAGGACCCAAGAGCCACGCCGTCAATCTGAGAGCCGCAGAATTCTGGCGGAAAAACGGACCTTGTGAGAGAAGGTCTGGGCAGTCCGGGAGATGCCACGGCACCTCTACGGACAGACGGAGCAGGTCTGGGAACCAAGCTCGCCTGGGCCAGTGTGGGGCGATGAGTATGACCCGACGGCCTTCCATTCTGATCTTGCGCAGGACTCTGGGCAAGAGGGGAAAAACACGTAGGCCAGACGGAACTGGGACCAATCCTGAACCAGCGCGTCCGCCGCCAAGGCCTGAGGATCGTGGGAGCGAGCCACGTAAACCGGGACCTTGTTGTTGTGCCGGGATGCCATTAGATCCACTTCCGGAGTGCCCCACTTGCGGCAGATTGACCAGAACACTGCCGGATGCAGGGCCCACTCGCCGCTGTCCACGGTTTGACGGCTGAGATAATCTGCCTCCCAGTTTTCTACGCCTGGGATGTGGACTGCGGAATGCGTTGAATTTCCAACAGGGCTAGGCGGCTGCGAGTCCCGCCCTGGTGATTAATGTAGGCAACTGCTGTCGCGTTGTCTGACTGTACTCGAATGTGCTTGCCCACCGACAGGTGGTGAAAAGCTACGAGAGCTAGGAGCACAGCTCCGATTTCCAGCACATTGATCGAGAGGTCTGATTCGGACGGAGTCCAAGTGCCCTGTGCTCGGTGGTGGAGAAACACTGCTCCCCAGCCGGATAGACTGGCATCCGTGGTGAGGATCACCCAGGACGGGGCCAGAAAGGAGCGTCCCTGGGACAGAGAGAGGGGCCGAAGCCACCACTAAAGAGAGCTCCTAGTCTGTGGCGACAGAGCCACCAGCCTGTGCAAGGAAGAGGGCCGCTTGTCCCAACAGCGGAGAATGTCCAGCTGCAGGGGACGCAGATGGAACTGGCAAAGGGAACCGCTTCCATTGACGCCACCATCTGACCCAGCACCTGCATGAGGTGCCTGATGGAATGACGGCGGAGCTTCAGCAGAGAGCGAACCGCCAGATGAAGAGACTGCTGTTTGACTAAGGGCAGCTTCACAAGTGCCAGCAGAGTCTCGAATTGCATCCCTGGGTACGTAAGTTCCTGGGTCGGGGTCAGAGTGGACTTGTGGCGAGGGTGAGCGAGACACTCCGCTCAGAGTGAGCGAGACACTCCGCTCAGAGTGAGCGAGACACTCCGCTCAGAGTGAGCGAGACACTCCGCTCAGAGTGAGCGAGACACTCCGCTCAGAGTGAGCGAGACACTCCGCTCAGAGTGAGCGAGACACTCCGCTCAGAGTGAGCGAGACACTCCGCTCAGAGTGAGCGAGACACTCCGCTCAGAGTGAGCGAGACACTCCGCTCAGAGTGAGCGAGACACTCCGCTCAGAGTGAGCGAGACACTCCGCTCAGAGTGAGCGAGACACTCCGCTCAGAGTGAGCGAGACACTCCGCTCAGAGTGAGCGAGACACTCCGCTCAGAGTGAGCGAGACACTCCGCTCAGAGTGAGCGAGACACTCCGCTCAGAGTGAGCGAGACACTCCGCTCAGAGTGAGCGAGACACTCCGCTCAGAGTGAGCGAGACACTCCGCTCAGAGTGAGCGAGACACTCCGCTCAGAGTGAGCGAGACACTCCGCTCAGAGTGAGCGAGACACTCCGCTCAGAGTGAGCGAGACACTCCGCTCAGAGTGAGCGAGACACTCCGCTCAGAGTGAGCGAGACACTCCGCTCAGAGTGAGCGAGACACTCCGCTCAGAGTGAGCGAGACACTCCGCTCAGAGTGAGCGAGACACTCCGCTCAGAGTGAGCGAGACACTCCGCTCAGAGTGAGCGAGACACTCCGCTCAGAGTGAGCGAGACACTCCGCTCAGAGTGAGCGAGACACTCCGCTCAGAGTGAGCGAGACACTCCGCTCAGAGTGAGCGAGACACTCCGCTCAGAGTGAGCGAGACACTCCGCTCAGAGTGAGCGAGACACTCCGCTCAGAGTGAGCGAGACACTCCGCTCAGAGTGAGCGAGACACTCCGCTCAGAGTGAGCGAGACACTCCGCTGACAGTCTGCACTGGATGAAGCCTTGACTAGAAGGTCGTCCCGGTAAGGAATCACTGCCAACCCCTGGAGGTGCAGAACCGCAACCACTGCTGCCATGACCTTGTGAATACACGAGGGGCCGTGGCTAACCCGAAGGGGAGAGCCACGAATTGGAAATGTTCCTCTCCGATTACAAAACGTAGCCAACGCTGGTGTGAAACTGCGATTGGCACATGCAGATAGACATCTCTGATGTCGATGGATGCTAAGAAATCTCCTTGGGTCATTGACTGATCGCAGAGACTCCATGCAAAAATGCCGCACCTGAACATGCTTGTTTAGAAGCTTGAGATTCAGGTCAGAAGGCACAGTCCTTTTCGGGGACTAGGAAGAGATTTGAGTAGAAATCTCAGAACCGTTCCCAGTCGGGAACTGGTACAATTACTCCATTGGCCTGCAAGAATGCCACAGCCTGTGAGAAGGCGGCGGCCTTGGAGCAGGGGGGAGTTGACAGAAAAAATCTGTTTGGCGGGCTGGATAGAATTCTATTCTGTAGCCGTGGGGATGGTATCCCACACCCACTGATCGAAGACGTGTTGAAACCACACGTCACCCAAGCGGGAGAGCCTGCCACCGACCAAGGCCGTTGCTGGCGCGGCCAGATAATCAAGAGGAGGCTGCCTTGGTGGCAGCAGCTCCTGCGGACTTCTGAGGACGCGGCTTCATGCGCCAGTTGGTTTACGGACCTTGGCTGAGTTAGTGGACGAGGCAGAGGGCTTAGAGGACGACCAGTTAGAGGAACGAAAGGAACGAAACCTCGACTGGTTCCTACCCTGGGGGTTTGTGGCATGGAAGTACTCTTCCTGCCAAAAGCTTCCTTAATAATTTCATCCAGTTGTTCCCGAATAGACTGGTCCCAGCAAAAGGGAGCCCAGCAAGGAACTTCGTAAGAAGCATCTGCCTTCCACTCTCGAAGCCACAGGAGCCTGCGGATAGCGAGGGAAGTAGCCGAGGCCACTGCAGTGCGGTGACAGTCTCCAGCATGGCAGACATGGCATAGGATGAAAAGACTAAAGCCTGGAAGTTAAGGCAACCATTTCGGGCATAGAGTCCCTGGTGAGGGAATGCATCTCCTCCAGAGAAGCAGAGATGGCTTTGAGAGCCCGCACTGCTGCAAAAGATGGGGAGAACGAGGCCCCTGCCGCCTCATATTTAGATTTGGCCAGAAGGTCAACCTGGCGGACAGTGGAATCCTTAGAGAGGTGCCGTCAGCCACTGATACAACTGTCCGGGCTGAAAGTCTAGACACCGGAGGGTCCACCCTTGGTGAATGAGCCCACTCCTTGACCACCTCTGGTGGAAGGGGTTAAACAGTCATCAGAACCACGCTTTGGGAAGCGTCTGTCAGGACGGGCTCTGGGCTTGGTCACAGTGGGCTGAAAAACTGGAGTGGTTAAGGAACACACTCCTTGTTCTCTTAAGGTATACTGATGCCTTTCTGCCAGAGGGGGATGCTCCCCTGATACAGGCGGATTGAGGTCCAGTACAAATATAATGGACGCAATCAAATCATTAGCATCTGCGTCACCTTCGGACAGATCAATGGTACATGAAGTAGCGTCCGAGCCCCTAGTAAAGGCATCCTCCTCGTCCTGCGAGTCAGCTCGTGAATCAGAGCCGCGGGACGAGGAAGGAAAGGGGAACCTGCGTCTCCATTTTAGGAGGACGGGGTCTGAGACCAGATGAAGAATCCTCTGTGAGCTTTGCTGAGCAAGCCGTAGCAGCAGAAGCGCCCTGAGAAGGGGGCTGATGCATGCTCAGCAGAGTCCGGGACAGCTGTCCCCTGGAGAGAGGGATTATACTCAAACCGGGGGTTCAGCCACCGGAGCCGGAGCAGCCGGAGAGACCACTGATGAGCTTCCAGGCTGAGGGACCACTATGTTAGAGCAAGCATCACAATGTGGTTATGTGCTCGGTACAGGCAGTACGAGTCTACATGCAGTGCATATTAAGAACAGCCTTGCAGCCTTGCTCTGATGTGAGACATGCTGCAGAAGTGGGGGCTCTGTCCAGAATGACCCCCAGCAGAGTATATAAACAGTATATAAGCAGCTGCACAACCGGAGGTTGTGGCTTGCCAGACCGTTTAACATAGAGACATCTCTGTGCCCTCCAGATCCCCCAGCCCAGGCCCCCATTTGTCACAATGTGGTTATGCAGACATTGAGAACGCTGATAAAATGGCGCCGGAGCGAGGAGAGGGGGCGGGGCCTACTCTGAGAGCGGGATCCGGAGGGCAAATGAGGTATACAGGGGAGTGAATCTTTCCTCAGTGAGGAGTGTCCGTTCCCTGTGCTGAACAGCCGCTGGGCGGAGCCGCACTGTCCCTCTGCATGACTGAAATGTAGGGGCAGTGAAATCGCAACTAGGCCTCAGGCGAAGCCGGGGCCTAGATTTAAACATGCGGCCAGCGTGCAGGCACCATCGGCGCGGTTCTCCAGTGAAAACTGGAGAACCGGCCGGAAATGTTAACACAGTCATATAACACACTCTCCCCAATATATAAAGTACAAGGGACCCCTGGAAAGACCACTTTCTGTGGTAATAACGTCTCAGTACTTAGCTTGTGAGACGCAGGTGCCAGGTCCCTGGGGAATGAGCGCTCCGTCCGGCAGGATCCTGAAAGGGCTGCGGATGGAGACCGGTCTCCTGCAAAGCAGTGAGAACCGTGATGGCTCCCACTTCAAGCCAGAGCCACAGGGGATATTGAAGGAGCGCGGCATGTGAAGGCTCCAGCCTTGTAAAATCAACCTTAACAGCACCGCCGACACAGTGGGGTGAGAAGGGACATGCCGGGAGTCCAGATTGGACCCGCTTTTCTTCCAAATCCTTGAAATCAAAAATCAAAATTCAAAGAATGCATGTGTGTGTGTGTGTGACCTCCTGAACACAAAGCATTGAACTGGTTGGATTTGTCATCCAGGGGGTGTATATGCTCGGAGGGAGGAGCTACACTTTTAGTGTAGTACTTTGTGTGTCCTCCAGAGGCAGAAGCTATACACCCATGGTCTGGGTCTCCCATAAGGAACGATGAAGAAATTTTCATTTTCACAAGGGAGAAAAGAGAAAGTGCACCATACAATTTATTGTGCATTTTCTCCTGAGTACGCTGATACCCCATATGTGGTAAAAATCAATTGTTTGGGCGCACAGCGAAGCTCGGAAGGGAAGACGCGCCATTTGAATTTTTGAACGCAAAATTAGCTGACTCATTAGCGGACGCCATGTCGGGTTTGAAGACCCCCTGAGGTGCCTAAACAATGGAGCTCCCCCACAAGTGACCCCATTTTGGAAACTAGAGCCCTCAAATATTTTTTCTAGATGTTTGGTGAGCACTTTGAACACCTGGGGGCTTCACAGAAGTTTAGAACGTTGAGCTGTGAAAAGAAAAAAAAAAATTTTTTTACCACAAAACTGTTGCTTTAACTAGGTAGCTTTTTTTTCACAAGGGTATCAGCAAAAAATTCACCATAAAATTTATAGTGCATTTTTTCCTGAGTACGCAGATACCTCATATGTGATGGAAAGTAATTGTTTGGGCGCATGGCGGGGCTCAGAAGAGAAGGAGCGCCATTTGACAGCAAAATTGGTTGGAATCATTAGCGGACGCCATGTCACGTTTTGGAGACCCCCTATGGTGCCTAAACAGTGGAGCTCCCCCACAAGTGACCCCATTTTGGAAACTAGACCCCTCAAGGAGTTTATCTAGATGTTTAGCGAGCCCCAAGGGGCTCCACAGAAGTTGATAATGTTGAGCCATGAATACAATTTTTTTTTTTCACCACAAAACTGTCACTTGAACCAGGTAGCTTTTTTTTCCACAACGGTATCAGGAAAAAAATTCACCATAAAACGTATTCTGCAATTTCTCCTGAGTACGCAGATACCTCATATGTGGTGGAAAGTAATTGTTTGGGCGCATGGCGGGGCTCAGAAGAGAAGGAGCGCCATTTTACAGCAAAATTGGTTGGAATCATTAGCGGACGCCATGTCACGTTTGGAGACCCCCTATGGTGCCTAAACAGTGGAGCTCCCCCACAAGTGACCCCATTTTGGAAACTAGACCCCTCAAGGAATTTATCTAGATGTTTGGTGAGCCCCTTGTACCCTCAGGGGCTCCACAGAAGTTGATAACGTTGAACCGTGAAAGAAGGGAATTTTGTTACTTACCGTAAATTCCTTTTCTTCTAGCTCTTATTGGGAGACCCAGACGATTGGGGTATAGCTACTGCCTCCGGAGGCCACACAAAGCACTACACTAAAAAGTGCAAGGCCCCTCCCCTTCTGGCTATACCCCCCCGTGGTGTCACGGGTTCTCCAGTTTTAGTGCCAAAGCAAGAAGGAGGAAAGCCAATAACTGGTTTAAACAAATTAACTCCGAGTAACATCGGAGAACTGAAAAACCGTTCAACATGAACAACATGTGTACCCGCAAACAACAAAAAAATCCCGAAGGACAACAGGGCGGGTGCTGGGTCTCCCAATAAGAGCTAGAAGAAAAGGAATTTACGGTAAGTAACAAAATTCCCTTCTTCTTCAGCGCTCTATTGGGAGACCCAGACGATTGGGACGTCCAAAAGCTGTCCCTGGGTGGGTAAATAAATACCTCATGTTAGAGCTGCAAAACAGCCCTCCCCTACGGGGAAATCACTGCCGCCTGCAGGACTCTTCTACCTAAGCTGGCATCCGCCGAAGCATAGGTATGCACCTGAGAATGTTTGGTGAAAGTGTGCAGACTCAACCAGGTAGCTGCCTGGCACACCTGTTGAGCCGAAGCCTGGTGTCGTAGTGCCCAGGACGCACCCACGGCTCTGGTTGAATGGGCTTTCAGCCCTGAAAGAACCGGAAGCCCTGCAGAACGGTAGGCTTCCAGAATTGGTTCTTTGATCCATCGAGCCAGGGTGGCTTTAGAAGCCTGCAACCTCTTGCGCGTACCAGCGACAAGGACAAAAAAAGTGCATCGGAACGGCGTATGGTCGCCGTGCGGGAAATGTAGATTCTGAGTGCTCTCACCAGATCTAGCAAACGTAAATCATTCTCATACCGGTGAACCGGATGAGTGCAAAAGGACGGTAAGGAGATATCCTGATTAAGATGAAACGAGGATACGACCTTAGGGAGAAACTCCGGAATGGGGCGCAGCACTACCTTGTCCTGGTGAAACACCAGGAAGGGAGCCTTGGATGACAGAGCTGCCAGCTCAGACACTCGCCGAAGCGATGCGATCGCAACGAGAAACGCCACCTTCTGTGACAGGCGAGAAAAGGAAACTTCCTTCAGAGGCTCGAAAGGCGGCTTCTGGAGAGCAACTAGAACCCTGTTCAGATCCCATGGATCTAACGGCCGCTTGTACGGGGGTACGATATGACAAACCCCCTGCGGGAACGTGCGCACCTTAGAAAGACGTGCTAGACGCTTCTGAAAAAACACGGATAGTGCTGAGACTTGCCCTTTGAGGGAGTCGAGCGACAAGCCCTTTTCTAACTCCTATTGTAGGAAGGAAAGAAAAGTAGGCAATGCAAATGGCCAGGGAGACACTCCCTGAGTAGAGCACCAGATTAAGAAAATCTTCCACGTTCTGTGGTAGATCTTAGCAGACGTGGGCTTCCTAGCCTGTCTCATGGTGGCAACGACCCCTTAGGTCGACGTCCGGCACCCCCCAGCGGCAACAGATTTCCTGAAACACGTCCGGGTGAAGGGACCATTCCCCCGCGTCCATACCCTGGCGACTGAGGAAGTCTGCTTCCCAGTTTTCTACGCCCGGGATGTGAACTGCGGATATGGTGGATGCTGTGTCCTCCACCCACATGAGGATTCGCCGGACTTCCCCTCCTTCGCACAAAGCTTGAAAACTGGAGAACCCGTGACACCACGGGGGGGTATAGCCAGAAGGGGAGGGGCCTTGCACTTTTTAGTGTAGTGCTTTGTGTGGCCTCCGGAGGCAGTAGCTATACCCCAATCGTCTGGGTCTCCCAATAGAGCGCTGAAGAAATTATTTTTTTTTTTTTAACCACAAAATGTTTGTATCAACCAGGTAGCTTTTTTTTTTTTTACAACGGTACCAGGAAAAAATGTACCATAAAACATATTGTGCAATTTTTCCTGAGTACGTAGATATCTCATATGTGGTGGAAAATAATTGTTTGGGCGCACGGCGGGGCTCAGAAGAGAAGGAGCGTCATTTAACTTTTCAAACGCACAGACGCGGTGCACTGATCGGCCGCTGCAGGACGCACGGTCGGATGAGATACAAAAAGCGTTGAGGATACAGAAAAAAAAAAAAGGTCACGCCAAAAATTGAGCAGGGATGCTGATCCGTTATGTGCATCCATGACCAGCGCTCGGCGGGACGCACAGACGGATGCCATACAAAAAGCGTCGAATACGGAAAAAAGTCACGCCAAAAACTGACCACGGATGCAGATCCGTTATCTGCATCCCTGATCAGCGCTTGGCGGGACGCACGGACGGATGAAGTGTAAAAATGGACAGGATACAAGAAAAAAAAAAAAAAAGTTATACTCATAGTATCAAGAGGATCAAGAAGGCAGTGAGAAGAAGGCAAGAAGGCAGAAGAAGAAGAAGACAAGAAGGCAGCTTTACACCAGCAGCAGGCAGGACGTTGGACAGATCAGCAGAAGGACCCAGCGATGGAGGCAGATGTGATCGGGCCAGTGAAGACCTCGGACGACCCGTGAAGGCAGGTAAGAGGACGTCGGGGGGGGGGCAGATGGGGGGGTTAGAGGGAGAGCAGAGGGGGCGGAGAAGCAAAGGCAGAAGGAAGGAACCTTGGAAGCAGAATAGAGATGACAGAGGAGGCAGGCAGATCGCGTGGGGAGCAGATCGGGGCGTAGTGGGGCAGATCGGGGGGGGCACGGGCAGGGGCCTTCACGGGAGCGCGCAGGGGCCTTCACGGGAGCGCGCAGGGGCCTTCACGGGAGCGCAATACTTACCATTGGAGCAGGCGCGGTGACAGCAGAGGTGGCGTCTGCGGCGGCAGCAGCGGTGGCGTGGTACCAAAAAGTACCAGCCACTCCACGCTGCAGACATGTTGGGGGACGGTCCCCAGACCAGGACAGGCCTGGGGAGGGCGGCCACCCGCAGATCAGACCGCCCCACTGCACACTGATTGGAGCGATCGTGCTATGACGCGCAATCGCTCCAATCAGTGCTGCAGGGGCTGGGGGCGACATGTTTGAGATCCACCTATGATCTGCTGTAGCTGCTACGGCATCTCATAGCTGGATCTCACAGTCTCGCACTAATTCGGGCATTATTTTTGCCGAAATTAGTGCGAACGATGTGGTTGGCGGTTCAGATTTGAACAGCCAATCACATCGATCGCCTATGGGGGGTGGCGATGCCACCCCCCCTGGGGTCAAGCAAAGGTCCCCTGCTGTAAGAAACAGCAGGGGACATCATTTGAAAGCCGTTGCTATGGCCACGGCAATCAAATGAAGTTTAGGCAGTAAAATTACGTCCCTGGTCGTTAAGTCACGTTAAAATAGGACGTAATTTTACTGCCCGCGGTCGTGAAGGGGTTAAACATGGCTGGGATTAGGAGGCAAGAGCTTCCGATGTTGCAAAGAACTTGTAAATGCTGTGCTAAATATCAAAGAGCTTGTAAGCACTGCAAATGTTCTGCTGTCTAGCAGCAGTGGTCGATCTCCAGGGCAACGAGCTATAAAGTTATAAAGAACAGCTGCAAATTTTCATAATCCGTGAAATGTAAAAAAATAGCTTCTATTAACAAGCACTATCTATCTATGAAGGTTGGAATAACCCTTCAAAGCGTTTTCTGATCCTTTATTTATACTCTAACACTCACGCCATAAGCCTTTGAGTCTCCGTGGCTTTTCACTGCCTGCTTCAGCTGCTCCTCCAGATTCTGAATCTCTTGCTGGAACTCATCTCTCTCGTGTTCTCGCTCTATAGCTTGCTCCTGAAAAGATGCAAAGTATAAACATCAGATTTGCAGCTAAAGCAGAAATGTGCCATTATCGATGGGAATAGGTCAGCAGGTTTTGCTATGTAATCTGAAGACCGCATGCCGTAGGGGATAAAAACTCAGATTTCAGTGATGTGTCTCTTATCAAGCTCTGTGCTGTTAACCTGCAATGATTGTTTTAGCACCAAGAGCTTATCAATGCTTGAACTACAGCATCATGTGAGCCCCTGTTCGACCATGCCCCCTTCTGTAATTAGCAGCTCACTGTCTATAGACATTGTACATACAAAGCCTGTTGTGGTTAATCTAAGTGACACATCGTTGGATTCAGTGTCTCTTTGCCTACATAATGTTGCTCTCACAGGAGGGAGCAAAAAAATTGCTGAAAGATTTCCTTTAAGTCGGTAAATGGTATTTTCCAGCAATCTATGGGTCTGAATTAGCCGCATGACATTATCTGAGGACATAAGGATTGTGGGGGTATGTGTATCACTTACATCCATGAACTGCCTCTGACTCTTCAGTTGTTTCTCCAGAGACTGGATTTGCTGTTGTAGGTCAGTCATTACACTGGTTTTTGTCATCAGCTCCTGGTTACGAGTCAACTGTTCTTCCAGTTCCATTTCCAACATTTTCATCTGGGAAATCAGGTTTGAGCGGTCCTGCTTTGCTTGACAGTGCAACTCCAGCTCTTCTTTCAACAATCGTTCGGTTTCTTGCAGTAGCTCTAGAAGAAAAAAAAAATTCTCTGTGTAATCAAGTCTGCAAATTAAAGTTTTGCAACTGTACTTTACATATTGCATTTTTTTGTATGTGATTGTATATGCATGTCAATCCTACCTCACCCCTCATGCATAGATCTGTTAAACTAAGAGAAAAGATGGGAGATCTTATTTTTTTTGCCTTAGCCCCTTCTCCCGGGTAATATTCCATTTTCCCTCCTATTCTTCCAAAAGCCATAACTTTTTTTTTTTTTTTTTTTTCTGCCAATATAGCCATATAAGAGTTTGGGTTATTTTTGCGGGACGAGTTGTACTTTTTAACGACAACATTCATTCTGTCACATAGTGTACTGGAAAACGAGAAACAGAATTCCAAGTGCTGTGAAATTGCAAAAAATGTTCAATGCTACAATTTGTTTGATTTACAATGTTCAATATATGGTAAAATTGACCTGGCAATACAAATCCCCAGGTCAGTACGAGTACACAGAAAAAAAAAAAAAAAAAATAATAATAATTACATTTGTCACCATTTTATGAGACCAGTAACGTTTTCAATTTTTGGGACCTTGGGCTGTGTAAAAGCTTTATTTTTTTGCACACAGTTGATACTATACAACGTTTGATCACTTTTTTTGCAATGTTGTGGCTCATGTAGCTGAACAATCAGCAATGTCTCATGAGCCTTGGGAGACCCGACACCAACAATTGCCGTTAACGACATCATGGAGAAGCCATGCTCCCCGATGTGTGATGTTACGTCCCAGAAGGAAGAGGGAGCAGCTCCAGCGTCAATGAATTGCTGGCACTGGGAGGGCAGGGAACAGCACTATGGATCTCATCTTAATAGTTTGAGGGCATGGCCATTTGAATTCTCTTTCATCTCCTCAGAGTAACCATTTTAATACTGGAAGGGTAACAGCCAAACTCTGCCTTCAATAAGCTCAGCTTTACAGCAGTTTCATGTCACACACCATGGCAAGATTGAGCACAGCATGTTATTGTTGTGAATACATTCTCCAGTTTGGGGCTCCCTCTTGTGGTCAGTGCTGGCGGTGCAGTTGATTTGTGGAATGAAAGGCACACACCTGTGGAGGACTGGCAATCAGGCATTTCTGATTGGACTATATAACTGAGCAGTTTCCTCCTGTTACTTGCCGATGCTCAATTGATATCCTGTGTGTTAAGGACATTCTGAAATCAGCCCTGCTCACTACCAGAACAACTCTCAGATAAGTTGTCTTGTGCTTCTGCTTATTGGTTCCACTTTGTTGTTTTTTCTGCTTTGATACCATGCTTGATTCCTATTTTGTCTGTGTGGAGTTCTTGGTGGAATGGGATCATTCCCTGCTGGGAGTGTTTATCTACTTAGCTCCATGAATCTGCAATGTCTTTTGCATGCTTAGCATAATTCAGTCCCTCATCTATATTAGTGTTTTTGGATCCCAGTAACATCTGAGTGAGATCTAGTGGGGGAGAGGCCGTGTGGCCTCATGATTTTTCCATTTCAGTCGTGCTGGTATTAGGGTTTTTTGCGGCTGAAGATAGTGCTCCTTCCTATCCTTTCCTATAAAGATAGATTGGGCCTCACCTTTGCTGAATCTGTTTTTTCTAGCTTTGCATTGTCTTTTCCTATATCACTGTAGTCTTTACTTGTGGGGCGGCTATCTATATCTTTGGGGATTGCTCTGAGGCAGATTAGCTTTCTTATACCGTGTTTCCCCGAAAGTAAGGCCCTGTCTTACATTAATTTTACCCCCAAAAGTCCCACCCTGCCTTACTTTCGGGGGAGGCCTTACATTGGAAAAAAAAATGACAATCCTCCCCCCTGCAGCCTCCCCATTGTTTGAGATCCGGCATCCACCCCTTCCTCCCCCCCTGCAGCCTCCCCATTGTTTGAGATCCGGCATCCACCCCTTCCTCCCCCCTGCAGCCTCCCCATTGTTTGAGATCCGGCATCCACCCCTTCCTCCCCCCTGCAGCCTCCCCATTGTTTCAGATCCGGCATCCACCCCATCCTCCCCCCTGCAGCCTCCCCATTGTTTGAGATCCGGCATCCACCCCATCCTCCCCCCTGCAGCCTCCCCATTGTTTGAGATCCGGCATCCACCCCATCCTCCCCCCTGCAGCCTCCCCATTGTTTGAGATCCGGCATCCACCCCATCCTCCCCCCTGCAGCCTCCCCATACAGTGGTTCTGCCCCCCACGGCACCCACACACATATCGTACCGGTACCGTACACACACACACACACACTGACACATACAGCCCCATACGGCACCCGTACACACACACACACAGAGTTTCGGAACTTACCGAAATCGGAGCGAGCCTGCAGGCGGTGACGTCGCGGCTGATTTCGGCCAATCAGCTGCGAGCCGGCTGACTGGCCAATCGCAGCTCGAGCTGAGGGCCAATCAGCTGCGAGCCGGCTGACTGGCCAATCACAGCTCGAGCTGATGGCCAGCAGGGAGCCTTGCGGGGGCCATTCACCGGAGGCGGACCACGGGTGGCACGAGACTGGAGAAGGCCTGGATGGAGCGAGGGAACAGCGGCAGCAGTAAGTTCCTGTACTTTCCCCAGGGACCCCCACCCATATGCGGCCTTACATTACGCCGCGACCACCACCCATAGGCGGCCTTACATTCCCCGGCCCCCCCGCTACCCTGCCTTACAATCGGGGGGTGCCCTACATTGGCGGACCCCCCCGAAACCCCCACCCTGCCTTACTTTCGGGGGGGGTCCTACTTTCGGGGAAACACGGTATCTATCTGTAAGAATATTTAGTTCTCCGGCTGTCGAGACGACTAGGGTCATCGTAGGCTCGTCCCACGGCTACTTCTAGTTGTGTGTCAGGATTAGGTCTGCAGTCCGTTAAGGTTCCAGCCACTCTGTTACCTTTTGGGTTTCCGCATTTTTTGATCCTCCTCGGTCCCTGAATCATAAGTTAGTTATTATGCAGCAGAAAGCAAAGATACCAAATCAGACTGGGGTTTCAACCTCTTCTAAAAAAGAAGGACCATAGATGCAGTTCTCGGCCAAGGAAACTTCATGCAGCAGATAAAGACATATCATGCTTATCCCCCTTCGAATTCAGAAGATGTCCAACTGTGTCATCAGCTTAGAACACCCCTCCCTCTAATGTTTGGAGTGAGACAGTCGAACTTTGCAGCATCTTATCCACACACATATATATAATTATTTTGTTTGAACACTAAGGCTATGTGTCCACGGGAGAATGTAGCTGCGGATTTTTCTGCATCAAAATCCGCAGCTTTCCCACAAAATCCGCACCTTTTCAAAAGTGCGGATTTGCTGCGGATTTTTTATTTTTTTTTTCCCCAATTTTAAAGCCAAAATCCGGATGAAAATCCGCAACAATAATTGACATGTTGCAGATTTTCCCGGATCAAAATCCGCTGCGGAAAAATCCGCAGCGTGGGCACAGCATTTCCAAAATGCCATAGAAAATGGCTGGGAAGTGCCTGAGCTGCATATTTTCGGGAAATCCGCGGCTTTTCTGCGAGAAATCCGCGGCAAATTCCGCGCATTTTCCGCAGCGTGGGCACATAGTCTAAATACGTCCTTCACAAGTTGGCCAGATTCCAGATAATTAAGAGCAATTGCTAATGTTTCTTTCAATCCCATATACTTTATATAATAAAGCTCTCACCAGCTTCAATGTCGCTGCCAGACAGGACCTCCTGCAGTCTCTGCAACACTTCCTTTTCCTTTCCGAATACGGAGGGTTCGAATACGGAGGGTTCGTGTGTCAGGATCTTCACCTGCTCACGTGACTTTTCCAGTTCTACAATGAGACTGTGCTCGGAACTCTCCTTTGACACTAGAGCCTCCTCTAATGTAGCTTTTTCAAGGGCAAACCCGTCAATGAGTCCTGTGTCATACAATAAGAATCGTGTCATCTCTTTTTCATTAGGAAATTATGGAAAATTGTCCAAGAAAATAGCACGACACTGTCAGCACTCAGTTTTATTACATTAGTTACCTAAATACCCCATGTGCAGAAAGAAAAAGTCCGCCAAAAAGACTTTCAACCAATCCCGCTGATTTGTCAAATGTGTATGAAGATCTCTCGGCTCTCCCTGATAGATTATCTTGGGGGAGCGGAAGATCTACTCTGATGAATTTCAGCCAATGATTCTTTTGTTCTCTGAGAGATAAATCACCACCATGAGTCTGGTAGCTCCTTCTCAGAGAACAAGGCAACGCTCAGCAAAGCCGAACAATCCTGTGTATGGGGGAAAACGTTATTGTCCAACAGTCAGCCAATGCATATGCCCGGCCGCTAGCCTGACTTCATACCCCGGGATTTATGCAGCTCCAACTGCAGTTGGTTCTTTTCCTCCGCCTCCTTCGCCAACTGCTTCAGTAGGTCCTGATTCTGAATCACCACATGGGCCATATCTTGGTTCCGGCTTTTAAATTCGTCCTCAAAACATTTCTGCATTTCGCGGGTCTGTTCTACCTGTAGTATATTTCAATGGTGACATAACACACTGGAAACTATGCTCTATATTAAGCCTTATACAAATATACAACTTGAACATTACATTCGTAAAGCAAGGATTTCATACCTGAAGGGTGGAATTAGTAACCATGTCCAGAAGTCTCTCAACGGCAGCACGTAAACGATGGCCCATGCGAACGATCTTCTCCTCGTTCTCCAGACCGAACTCCAAACTACCGAGCACGTTGTCACACAGATACTCAGACAGATCGTAGCCCTCATCAGAAGACATCAGACTGTGCTCCGTCATCGTATCACAATCTGGGCTCAGGCGATATTTATCTAGAACACGCAAGATTTCACATAGTATTTTTGTTTCTCATTAGCAGAAGCATTTGGTCGTCTTGTAGGATATAGCACATTTATCAACTGTCTTGTAAGAACAATGGAAAGTGAAGATTTAATATGGCACCTGCTGGAAAAGTAACAAAAAAAACTTTGGCCACAACACATTTTTAGACAAATCTCTGAATACGAGAAACAATATATCTTCCTTACACCACCATATGGCTGTAGTATTAAAGAGCTGGCCCGGTTCAGGAGGAACCCCCTGGGCAGCAAAATGCTCTTATTGAGTTTATAGATAGTGGCTTTGGGAGAACTTAATTTTGTAAGTGAATCTGTCAGCAGGTTTTTCCAAGTAACCTGAAAGCAGCATGGTGTAGGGGTTGAGAGTCCGAATCCAGTGATGTGTCACTTAAATATGCTGTGTTTTATGGTTTTGATAAAAACGGATTTTTGTGTACTCACTGTAGAACAGTTTTCTCTTAGCCATCATTGGGGGACACAGGACCATGGGTGTTATGCTGCCTATCCATAGGAGGACACTAAGTAGATGCAAAAGCATAGCTCCTCCTCTGCAGTATACACCCCCTGGCCGGGCCAGGCAACCTCAGTTTTAGTACACAAGCAGTAGGAGAAAAAAAAAAAAAAAAATAGTAGAAGCTTATCTCAACGGAGGAACATGAGAAAAGAAGAGTCATAACCAAATAAGGTACTGAGAGAACCAAGGCCCAACAGGGCAACAGGGTGGGTGCTGTGTCCCCCAATGATGGCTAAGAAAACGATTTTACGGTGAGTACAAAAATCCGTTTTTCTCTGACGACTCATTGGGGGACACAGGACCATGGGACGTCCTAAAGCAGTCCATGGGTGGGAAACATAAAAGAAGACAACACAACCCAAGGACTAGGAACCAGTCCCAGACAGCCTGGAGAGCCTACTGCTCTACTGCAGTTTGCAGAATTTTCCTACCCAGATTTGCCTCAGCTGAAACCTGGGTATGGACTCTGTAATGCTTTGAAAACGTATGTAGGCTAGACCAGGTCGCAGCCTTACACACCTGTTCCACTGAAGCCTGATGCCGAATGGCCCACGAAGCGCCAACTGCTCGGGTGGAATGAGCCCGCAGCCCACTAGGAATGGGCTTGAGTTGCAAGCGGTAGACTTCCTGGATCGCAGAGCGAATCCAGCGAGCCAGAGTCACCTTTGAAGCTGCCTGTCCCTTCTTAGGCCCCTCAGGAATGACGAACAAGGAGTCAGTTTTCCTAAAGGGGGCTGTCCTGGATATGTAATATGTGAGAGGTCTAACGAATGCAGAGACCTTTCCACCCTATGAACTGGGTGTGGACAAAAGGAAGGCAGAACAATGTCCTCGTTCAAATGAAACTGGGTAGGAACCTTTGGAAGAAAATCCGGAAGGGGGCAGAGAACCACCTTGTCCTGGTGAAAGATCTGAAAAGGCTCGCGGCAAGAGAGTGCTGCTACCTCCGAAACCCGTCTGATGGACGTAATTGCCACCAGGAATGTTACCTTCCAGGACAGAAGAGCAAGGGAGGATTCCTTGAGAGGTTCAAAGGGAGACCTCTGGAGACAGTCCAGAAAGAGATTTAGGTCCCATGGGTCCAGCGGCGGTTTTACAGGGGAACTAGATGGGCAAACGCCCTGGAGGAAGGTCTTCACTTGCGGTTTTTGAGCCAGGCGGCATTGGTAGAAGATTGAGAGCGTTGAAACCTGCCCTTTAAGGGAACTGAGCGCCAACCCCGCTTGCAAGCCAGACTGTAGAAAGTCGAGAATTCTGGGGATGGCCAGAGGCAGAGGCTGGACATTAGTTTCCCTGCACCATGAAAGGAAGATTTTCCACGTACAGTGGTAAATGCGGGATGAAGCAGACATTCGGGCGCTGATCATGGTGGAAATAACCGTGGGGGAGAATCCCGCTCTTGTTAATACCCAGGTCTCAATGGCCATGCCGTCAGCTTCAGGGCTCTGGAGTTCTGATGGGAAATGGGCCCTTGGGTCAGCAAGTCTGGGATGTCTGGAGGGCGCCACGGTGCGTCTGAGCATTTGTACTAATTCGGCGTACCTGGGCCAGTCCGGTGCTATCAGTATCACTGGGAATCCCTCTGCCTTGATCTTCCTGATCACCAGGGGTAGAGGTGGAAATATGTAAGGCAGGCGGAAGTGGTGCCAGGAGCAGACTAGAGCATCCGCGCCGATGGACTGCGGGTCGCGTGACCTGGCTATGAACGCGGGTACCTTTGCATTCAACCTTGAGGCCATTAGATCCACGTCTGGTGTGCCCCAGCGAGTGCACATGTGTAGAAACACTTCTGGGTGGAGAGACCATTCTCCGGCGGCCAGGCCTTGGCGACTCAGAAAGTCTGCTGCCCAGTTCTCTACCCCCGGTATGTGTACCGCTGATATCACTGATCCCGTCGATTCGGCCCAGCTGAGGATCTTGTGGGCCTCGAGATAAGCCGCTTTCCTGCGGGTGCCCCCCTGCGGATTGATATAGGCTACAGCTGTCGCATTGTACGATTAACTCGAATCTGATGACCTGCTAGCAGAGGGCAGAACGCGCGAAGAAGATCGCGCGGATTTCCAGGATGTATATGGGTAGGGGAAACTCCTGGGGCGTCCAACGTCCTTGAGCAGTGTGGTGCCGGTACACTGCACCCCAGCCTAGGAGGCTGGCGTCCGTGGTCAGGACCAGCCAGTTCACTGGGAGAAAAGATCTCCCCTTTGATAGGGATGAGGACCGAAGCCACCAGCGGAGTGCATACCTGACTGAAGGCGTCAGGTGAAGATGTCTGTCCAGGGAGAAGGGGCTCTTGTCCCAGGCAGCTAGAAGGGCTAGCTGCAGTGGGCGGAGGTGCAGTTGAGCAAAGGGTACTGCTTCCATAGCCGCTACAGTCCTGCCGAGCACCTTCATGCTGAATCGAATGGCGCGAGACGGAGGACGTAGAAGGCAGCGTACTGCTTGTCGAAGAGCGATCACCTTGTCCTGAGGGAGATGGATCAAGCCCCGATGGGTGACCAGGGACATGCCCAGGAAGGTGATGGATCGTGCTGGGACCGTGGATGATTTGTCTAGATTCAGTAACCACCCTAAGCGGGATATGGTGTCCACGGTGATCTGTACGCTGGTTGAGCAGTCGCGGAAGGAGGGGGCCTTGATGAGGAGGTCGTCCAAGTAAGGGAGAACGACTACTCCCCTGGCGTGAAGGACGCTCATGGCGGCCGCCATGACTTTGGTGAAGACCCTTGGTGCGGTGGCAAGGCCGAAGGGTAGGGCTACAAATTGAAAATGGGAGTCCTGAACTGCGAAGCGGAGGAACTTTTGGGGATCTGGAGCGATGGGTATGTGCAGGTACGTGTCCTTGATATCTATGGAAGCAAGGAATTCCCCTCCGACCATGGATGCAATAATGGACCTTAGGGACTCCATTATGAATCTCCGTACGTGCACATGTTTGTTCAGGTGTTTGAGGTCCAGGATGGGTTGAACTAACCCATCCTTTTTGGGGACCACAGAGGTTGGAATAAAAAAAACTTTTCAAAAAGAAGGAGCCAGCACAATTTCTATACTGTATTGATAAATGGAGATTTCTAGCAAAACATTGCAATATTGTGAGCCACCCCGCCAACGTCACGGCAAATCCCATAGGGCAGTCCTACACTAAATATTATATTTTATTTGGGGTGCAATATGGCCTCACACCTATAATGCAGAACTGCTTGAGGCAGCACTTACCTGGTGCTTTTCATTCCCGTACCTGTGACTGAATCACAGCTGTGGGCGGGACAGGCCCAGGCAAGTGCTGCCAAGATTAAATAGCCTATCGCTAAAAGAGCGCCAAGAAGAAGTCAGTGTGACCCCCTGCTGTCGGCAGTAAAAAAAAAAAACGGCAGGAAGGGAGCTTCTGTGAAGCTTTTCTCCCCCTCCCTCCAGTCAGCACACAGCTACCAGTAGATTATCTCTGCAGGAGTCCCTGCAATCAGCAGGGGACTTTCCCCTCCTCCAGCCAGCACGCAGCTATGGTGGGAATAAAGACTGTAAATTCAGCAGTCCTGGGAGCCTTCCCTGCACTGTCTTTCTCCCTTTGTCTGGCAAACCAGTCAGGGGGGGGATCTCACCTTAACACTGCCTCAGTCCAGGCAGTGGAATAGAGTCAGCCTGCTGTGTCCGGCCACACAGGTGCAATGTATCAACTCAGAGCCTGCAAAGAGGGGCTGAGGAATTGTGCCTCTGCCCTGGGCTCTGGAAAATCGGTGTCCGTGGGACCCGTCATCCAGTAAAAGGCAGCCCAGGATCCAGCGTCGCAGGAGGGGGTACGCGGAGGCAACACTCCGCGTTCCCGCCCGTTGATGGTATTGGGAGATCGGTCCCTAAGGGAAACCGTCGCCCTCAAAAAATAAAACCTTGAAAGGATGTGCCTCCTACAGACACTAAAGCTAAAACTGAGGTTGCCTGGCCCGGGCAGGGGGTGTATACTGCAGAGGAGGAGCTAATGCTTTTTGCATCTACTTAGTGTCCTCCTATGGATAGGCAGCATAGCACCCATGGTCCTGTGTCCCCCAATGAGGCGTCAGAGAAAACTATTTTATCAACAAAAGATCACTACATGACTAGGTGTCTTGTGCCCCCTGTTCCAACCACACCCCACCACTAATTAGCATCTTACCGTCAATATACAGAGTACACAGAAAGCTGCTAATTAGTGTTATACAGGGCTCGGTATTCTTAGCACTGCTAGGTCTGCAGAAGAGAAAACAATGATTGTATCAACATGAGCGCATGTAGCTCAGCAAGTGAAATTACTGGAATCAGGGTCTCAGTCCCTACATTATGCTGCTCTCAGATTACAGAGCAAAAACCTGGTGACAGATTCCCGTTAAGTATGGACTAGTAAATGAGCTGGACATTATACAAACTGAATTCCCCTCTCCAATTAAGGTAGAAAAGTAATGAAAGCTGTATGTCATCCAGAGCTGGAGTTTCTCTTTCAAACCCTTAAGATATGCCAGGGTATATTGCAATTTTAGTGAACATATGCACAATGAGAAGGATACCTAATGATTTTGCCAAGTTGTCCATAGTTCTCTCGTCATCAGTTTGAGACGAGCTGTTGTCCAAGCAGAGACCAATCTTTTTGCTAATTAGATCCTCAGTGACCAGAGTGCTTTTAAGAACATCTGCAAAAATCTTCAGAAGACGCTGGCAGGTATCTTGCAACTTCCTCCTAGTAGGTATACAAAATTTAAATGGTTCACCGATTACATTGATAAACGTAATTAATAGGTTTTAAGACTTCAGAATAGGAGTCCGCGAGAAACGTCATCTTTAAAAATAGACGGTCAGAGGTGCATCTGTGAAAGCGGTGGTAATGGGGAGTTTAAAGGGGTGGTCCACTACTCAGCATTAGTGGTCACATCGCCGTAAAAGTGATAGGGAAGGCTTCTCTCAAATACCTTGTGTAGTACATTCAGCCTCTGAGTGGTGCAATTACGGTCCACTCATCCCCATGAAGGTGACACCCGGGCTCAGTCACCTCTGAGATCCGGTAATGTCAGGTACAAGTACAGTTGATCTGATATGACAGATGCCGGCCCCTGTCTTCCTGAATGACTGAGCTGTGGGCGGAGTTTCATTGCGCGTCACAGTCCAGCATCACTCCTGCTTGTGGCACAAAGTGATGGGCTGTGATGAATGGTAAAACGCCACGCACAGCCCAGTCACTCAGGGAGACTAGGACCCTACTCTGACGTCAGGTCAACTGGAAGTTGATGTGACATCCCCGGATCGCAGAGGTTATGGAGTCCAGGGGGTCACATGATGGGGGATGAGCGGACCGCAATAGTGCCGCTCAGAGGCAGAATGTACTACACAAGGTGTTTGACAAAAGCCTTCTCTATCAGTTTTACAGCGATGTGGCCACTAATGCTGAGTAGTGTAACACTCCCTTAATTTTTATACAAAATAGTCTGAGAAATGTGGACAGTCACATGGAAAGCCAAATTTGATTGACTGCTCACTCCTCAGACCTAATTTTGAAGCTGCTGAATGGCAAGCATCAGACTGAACAGGTCAACCCTTAATTCTGTATTCTTTGACATATTTCATTCCATATGCACAAGCATACAGTATGTGTAATTCGAGATTTTTTTTTTACATAGAGATATATATCGATATCTATATATATATATATATATCTCTATATCTCCTCATTTATTAAATGTTGTCCACAATCAAATCAACACGATGTAGCTTATAAAGAAAAAAAAAAAAAAAAAAAAAGAAGAAGAAGAAGAAAAAGAGAAATATAAAACAACAAATCACGAGCTCTGGATTGTAATCGCAATTGACAACAGCTTGAATAATTTTGCTAAAGGGTGGAAAAAAAAAAAGGGTGGGAAAAAAAAGGGTGGAAAAAAAGGGTGAAAAAGGGGGGGGGGGGGAGCTTGTGGTGGATTTATTCTGCAACATCCAGAACCTTTTACTTTAGTTTTGGAGGTTGATGGTGCTGATTATGTTACGACTAGGGATGATCGAATACTTCGATTATTCGGCTTCGCGAATATTTTCCGGATATCTCGCCATGTAATGTAAGTCTATGGGAAGCCCGAATAGTTCCGAATAGTTGTTATTCGGGTTTCCCATAGACTTACATTGCGCATTGAATATTCACGAATAGTCGATTAGCGGCGAGGTATTCGGAAAATATTTGCGAAGCCAAATAATCTAAGTATTCCATCACCCCTAGTTATGACCCCTACACTTGCCGAGATTCATGCTTGAACAGCAGGTCATTTGCAAGTGTCCAGTTCTCCAAGAACAATACTGTATACAAGAAAAAGGTTAGAAAATAGGGAGAAGCTCCCTGGTGAAAATACCATTAGATTAAAAGAGAGGAGAAGACAAATATATGTCTGTGCCTGCCTGTTCATGAATGCTCTACCGCAAGAGGTAGTGATGGCAGATACTGTAACAGCTTTTATATCAGGGCTGGATGATTTCCTCACTACACACAACATTGTAGATTATAAATGACTTAATATAGAACTGGTGGAGGAAGGTTGAACTAGATGGGCCTAGGTCTTTTTTCAACCTAATGTAACAAGGCTTCTCACTTGGCTGCGTGTTGAGGTAAGGACAGGAACGGTTTCATTAGAAAAGTCCAGCAGGTTTATTTTAAAAGTCTCATAACCTGCTTCAGCAGAAACATAAAGCAAGCCTTTTCGGCCACAAAGGTATAAAACAACAACAACAAAAAAAACCCCAATAAGTCCGTGTCACTGCGGGCGTGCCCGCTCGGCATAAACAGTCCACTTTCACACAGAGCTCCTCTCTGAGTCCAGCAATCCCCAAACACAGACACCCTATGAGACTCCTGGTCTCCTTTTATATCCACAACCAGACCCAGAAGTGGAGGTATGTGAGCAGCCAGACCCACCCATCTCTCCGGCTGCTCGTAAAACCCGGCCCTAATATTCTCCTAATATTCTCCCAGCACTACATGTACTTGAGCTTACTCCCGGGCTTACATTACAGAGGATAACCATCTCTGCGACACATACCTCCCATCGACTATAGGACCAGTAACCCTGTTACACACCTCCCCCCTCTGCCCAAAGCCGTGGGGCTTGGCACCTTCTACCACTAGACAAGGGAGTCTCGATAGGGCATCAGCATTACCATGCAGCCGCCCAGCTCTATGTTCAACATGGAAGCTATAATCCTGCAGGGCTAGAAACCAACGAGTAACTCTAGCATTCCTACCCTTTTTCTCCCTCATCCACCTGAGCGGGGCATAATCCGAGATCAGCCGAAACTGCCTACCCAGCAGGTAGTATCGTAAGGTGTCCACCGCCCACTTTATGGCTAAACATTTTTCTACGATAGAATAATTCTTCTCACAAGGCGACAGTTTTCTACTCCGGTAAAGAATGGGATGTTCTTCTCCGTGTAATTCTTGAGACAGGACCGCTCCCAATCCAACTTCTGAGGCATCCGTCTGGACCACGAACTCCCTCTTGAAGTCGGGTGCCACTAGGACCGGTTGTTTACACAAAAACTACTTTCAATTCCTGGAATGCCGTTTCCGCCTCTGAGGTCCACTTGGCCATAGCGGATTTCGTCCCCTTAAGGAGGTCAGTCAGAGGTGCAGCTACCACGGCAAAGTTGGGAATAAATCTTCTATAGTTCCCCTACGATTCCTAGAAAGGCCCTGACCTGCTTTTTCGAAAGCGGTCTTGGCCAGTTCTGGATTGCATCCACTTTGTTGATTTGGGGTTTAATTACACCTCTACCTACCACATAGCCTAGATACTTGGCCTCTTTTCCCATGGCACACTTTTTCGGACTTATAGAAAACCCCGCCTTCCTCAGTGCATCAAACACCGCCTGGACCTTTCCCAGATGGCTTCCCCAATCAGGGCTAAAGATCACAATGTCGTCCAAATATGCCGCTGCGTAATCCTTATGGGGTGCCAAGATCTGGTCCATGGCCCTCTGAAAGGTGGCCGGGGCTCCCTGCAGTCCAAACGGCATCCGGGTGTATTGGAAGCATCAGTCAGGCGTAGAGAAGTCTGTCTTCTCTTTGGCATTTTGTGACATGGGAATTTGCCAATATCCTTTTGTCAGATCCAGGGTGGTTATATACCGTGCCGGGCCCAACCTCTCAATCAGCTCGTCGACACGAGGCATCGGATATGCATCAAACTTGGAGACTTCGTTCAGCTTCCGATAATCGTTACAAAATCTCCATTCCGCATCCGGCTTCGGCACAAGGACAATTGGACTGGACCAACCACTCTTGGACTCCTCGATGACTCCTAGTTTCAGCATTCGTTTCACCTCTTTGGAGATCGCCTCTCGCCGAGCCTCAGGAATTCAATAGGGTTTTATGTTCACCCGCACGTGGGGTTCCGTCAGAACCTCATGTTCTATTACCTGGGTACATCCAGGTAGGTCCGAGAACAGGTCTCTGTTCTGCTGAAGTAACTCTCGACATTGCTGTTTTTGGGCTTTCGACAGCGACTCTGCCACGATTACCTCTTCAATGTTATCTTCTGGCTTGGCCACCAAACATGAGGTTTCCCGGGATTCCCTGTCTTGCCATGGCTTGATAAGGTTGATGTGGCAGATTTGATAGGGTTTCAGCTTCCCGGGTTGATGTACTTTGTAGTTCACTTCTCCCAGTTTCTCTACTATTTCATATGGGCCCTGCCATTTGGCCAGAAACTTACTCTCCACTGTCGGAATCAGCACGAGTACCCTGTCTCCGGGGCTGAATGGTCTCACTCTGGCAGACCGATTGTAGATCCTTGCTTGAGCTTCTTGTGCCTGGAGGAGGTGCTCTATTACGATGGGCATTACCTTAGCCATCCTCTCCTGCATCTGGGCGACGTGTTCAATGACGCTTCGGTAGGGGGTCACTTCGGCTTCCCAGGTCTCCTTGGCTACATCTAAGAGTCCCCGGGGGTGTCGGCCATACAGGAGTTCAAATGGAGAGAAGCCAGTAGAGGCCTGTGGAACCTCCCGGATAGAAAATAGTAAATACGGTAGCAGGCAGTCCCAGTCGCGGCCATCCTTCTCAATTACCTTTTTGAGCATATTCTTTAATGTCTTGTTAAACCTTTCCACTAGACCATCCGTCTGCGGATGGAAAACAGACGTCTTCAATTGATTAATCTGGAGGATTTTACACAACTCCCGCATCACCTTGCTCACGAAAGGGGTCCCTTGGTCAGTCAGGACCTCCTTTGGTAGCCCTGTCCGGGCAAAGATGTGAACCAACTCACGGGCTATACTTTTGGCCGACGAGTTT